>NW_019154091.1:18194528-18319561 GCF_002288905.1 Enhydra lutris kenyoni
ACATGAAAAGATGCTCAGTATCGCTCATCATCAAGGAAATGCAAATCAAAACTACAATGAGATATCACCTCACAACCCAGAATGGCTAAAATCAAAAACACAAGAAACAACTGTTGATGAGGATATGTAGAAAAATGAACACTCTTGCACTGTTGGTTGGGATAAAAACTGGTGCAGCCACTGTGAAAAACAATATGGAGTTTCCTCAAAACTTTAAAAATAGAACTACCCTACAATCAAGCAATTGCACTACTTTGTAACAATGTAGGCAATTTGTGATTGTGTTTCTGGATCTCACACCAACTTTAAAAGGTATTCTTAAAAAATTTTCCTAATTCTTGTAATGCAAGCAAAGCCTCAAAAAATGTACCTTTTAGCATCTAATTGTTCTGTAGTGGATGGTCCCTTAAACTATTTCCCACACCCCATGGTTTAGGATTAAGCCCTAGAATCCACATTTCCACAAGCACACCGTTTGGTGATTCTAGTTCAACTGGATTATGGAAGAGCCTCTCAGGGATACTTCTGTTAAAATTTAGAAATTTTATTTCAAAAGCCATTTAAAGGAACTTAAGAATATTAGTAACAGTTTAAAGTATTATATTTTAGAATGATCACTTTGGTATCACTCTATAGGGTGAAGGGAAGAGGTAGATTAGAGGGAAACAGAACTGAGTTTAATATCAAAGAAACAAATTAGGAAGGTTTAGCTAAGGTAATCCTAGAGTGGAGAGAGAGAATTAAGTAGATTTAGGACTATGAAGTATAAAGTATGTGCTCTAAGGACTAAATTATGAGACTCTGGTAAATGGAAGAATCAGACTTAAACGTTTGTGTTTTGCTTCTCTTTGTGATGATGATTATATTACTAAAATAGGGAAGGTAAAATCTGATGAATTTCTTTGGGGTTTAGAGATAGAATAAATGACTTTAACTCTGGATGCTGTGAAATTTGTGCAAATATCTCTATGGAGATATTTTAGGAGGAAGTTGCATATAGATTTTGGAGTCAAGATACAGACATGAGTTTATTACATATATTTTGAAGATATCAGCATGTAAATGGTATTTGAAACCATGGAAATGAAGCATATGACCCAGGGTAATTGTTAAGAGAGGAAAGAGGATGAGACAAAGAATCATAGGGTAGACCAGTATTTAAATCAATCAACAGATAATTGGAACTAGTGAATATTGTCATGCTACTTTTATATCCAAACATAAAAACCATTCTAAGACAATATTTTGTATAAGGTTTCATTTTTTGAGTTTTAGGCAATCTGGACACTAGTCACTGAGTCTAGATAATGATTTAGAGTAGCAATTATCAGCTTTTATTGTGTATCATATTAACTTGGGAAGGTTGCAGAAGCAGAAATTCTTGGGCTTCCTCCTTAAAGAATTTTGATCAGAAGATTTTTGGTACACTGACATATTTACAAACTAAAGCTTTGTATTTATCCAAACATATTATGTGGGGTTAAAAATCAAAGACTTAACTGATATTAACCAATAATAATTTAATTTATGCATTGATGTGTATATGTAATACATATTACCATAAATTTTATACACACACACACACACACACACACTCTCTTTGCTATTTACTTATTTTAGTCATCTTTATAGGCTGTTAATTATAAAAATTGTGCCAAGAATTTACCTATTGTCTCTCAGATTCTATTTAAACATTATCTACCTATAGAAAACTTAAAAAAAACTTCCCAGACATACATTTTCTTCCTTTCTATTCTAACTTAATGTTTTTAAATTTTTAATCCTTTATTTCTCAAGTAAAATTCTATATATACTATATTACAGACACAGAGAAAGAATAGTGTTAACATACAGGAAGACTGGATTAGCATTTTTTTTGCATATGTTTCATATTATACATCCGTTATACTCAGGGGGCATTTTTCAGTCAGAAATCCACTAGGTGGCATTACAAACTGTATTGTTTTAATAATTCATTGATTAAACACTTAATAAAATTGTGTAATAAAACACCTGTTCATAATTTATTTTAAATAATCTTTTAGGCTTTATACCTTTATTTTTGATGTTAATAATATAAGACTTTTATTAAAATTAGTATTCATCAAAAGTTTTATTGAAAATCTATAAAGTTGTTTAAGTATGTATATAATACTGAGGACCTAGTTTGGGGACATTCTTACAATGTTGTAGTCTTATTCACCTGGGACACCTTTAAATTGTCCTAGGCTTTATATTTCAAAATCCCACCTGTTTAATGGATATTGTCTGAAAAAGGAAATAAAAACAATGAAAATAGCTTGGAGAGCAAAACTCTGAGAACATTTATTAATGAAAGTTGGCATGGTTAACTGGAGGCTGATCTGATCCAGGAAAATAATTTTATTCCCATTTCTACTTAAAACTGTCAGACATTCAGACTATGTCTGCTTGAAACCATAAGATTAAACTTTTGAATCACCTGAGGAGTAATTTTATTCTGATATCCAACTGAAGTAATTCTCCAACCCCAATAGGATTGAATTTTGGTTTAGGATTTCTGTAGAGAGATTATTTGTGTAATACACCCACAGCCGGGAGAATGAATGTGTAGTTTGTTAAAAATAATTAGAAAAATAGAGAAGAGAATTTTGGGAAAAAACACTAGAGGTGAATTGGAGAGAAAAGTGGGAATATGTGTTATAAAATATAACCTTTTGAGAAATAAATGGAGGCTGCAGAATAGTACTTCCATGCCTTGTAATTGCACTTCTGTATCTGTGAAGGAGGTGGAAATAGACATGAGGGAAGGCACACTGAGAGAGTCAAATCAAGTGCCAGCTATGTTTGCTCGCAAGAAGTTAAAGTGAAAAGAGTTGAATTGAAATCAGCTAGTGAATTGCGAAAGTGGTTTTAGAAATGCCACAGGGTATACATGAAAACGTTTTACTTAGTGATGCCAAACTATGTAAGTTATAAATGCTACCTAAATTTTTCATGTCTCATATGATCAAGAAATCTGCATTTACTGAGTAAGGAAAGGAGTTTGAGGCTGGAGTTAATCTTACGTTTAAAGCAATTGCCTTTCCTCAGTAAAATTAATCAACTTACTGCTGGTTTAATATAATTCTCCTATATCTGAGTGGAACATAGGCATCTAAAAGAAAGTATTAGGATGTATGGATGGCTGATAGATTAAAGAAGAAGGAGCAGGAGGAGGGGGAGGAAAGAAAGGAGGGGGAGGAATAATATAAAATAAGAAATGTCATGCATATGTGTTTCTCAATGATGAAGTAAATCTATTGCAACTTAGACCAAAATGTGAACGTTACTCCTCTGGATAAAATATACTGAAAGGGAAAAAGTAACAGAGGATCAAAACATAAAGTGCTAAAACAATTTGAAGATCATGAAACATTGATGTCCAAGAAAAATACTATATTATCAAGTGGACAGAGGGAAAAAATCATTCTCTCCCACACCAAAAAATGCATTTTTGCAGAATGTCTTCATGAGGATTGAAACGTGTGTGTGTGTGTGTTACTAACGTAACTAAATTTCTAATTTAACTGCCATCATGATCACCAAACCCTCTCCCAGCAACCAGCAGTGACCCTATCTCAGCTAACTCACATTCTATTTCTTGGGCCAAAAACTTTAAGGTAATCCTTAACTACTTGCTCTCACACCACACTCCAATCTGTCTGCAATGCCTAATTCTGTTTTCAAATTGTATTTAGAATCCAACCGTATCTTATCACTTTCACTGCTACCAATATGGTACCAGCACCCAGTATCTGTCATAATGTTGCAACTATATCCTCCTATCAATATTCCTATATTCACCATTGCCACCTCCCCAGTCTATAAGAGGGCCGTTTGATAATACCTCTTCTGAAGCCTCCATTGCCTCCTTGTTTCAGTCAAAGTAAAAGCCAAAGTCGCTAAAATGGTCTGAAAATGCTTCAATTTTCCCTCCTTCACACACAAATATATTATCTCTCTGTCCTGTTTCCTAATATTATAAATTTGTTCTAATAAAATGGACAAATCTTTGGTAACATTTGCTAGAAACAAACAAACCAGAAAAAAAGGCATTCATATTAGTGATGAGGGAGCAGGAGGCTGGCTGAAGACAAAGCAAAAGCTGGCACCTTGCACCCCCTCTCCACCCGCTCCCCTCAGTAATGTGTGTGACATTCCTCAGGCACCCCTGACTGGCATAAACGAGAAACAAATAGTTAACTTGCAGAGATCATCTCTTGCAAGACAGTCTCCCTTGGTTTACAAATGTCCTACAGATCTACAAAGAAGTTACCTTAACAATAGCACAATTTCCAGAGGCAAATAACTCAGTTCCTCAAGCCCAGCGTCTCCCTCACCACCATAAACAAAACTGAAGGAGGCTGAGGTGGAAGGAAATGTAAATAAAGTTAAATTTCTTTTAAACCCAAATCTCACTAACAAAGACGCTTGATAGCAGAAATGTGAATGGCTTGCCAAAAGACAACACCAATCAAGCCGCAAGGCCTCCGGTACCCTGGCACCTTGTAGGCCTTCTTTAGCATATGAAAGCTCCGTTGAAACCTCCCTTCCCCTCACCTTCCCCCAACTGCAAGGTACATAACCTGCCATCCCTCACAACCCCGAGCAGCAGCTCTTCCTGCCCATGGGTCCTGTCCCCGTGCTTTAATAAACCACCATTTTGCACCAAAGATGTCTCAAGAATTCTTTCTTGGTCATCGGCTCCAGACCTCAGCCCACCGAACCTCACCTAGGTTCTAGAACTTCATCATTAGAATATAAAAATATTGGGATTTAAAAAAGTACATTGTCAATTTTATAAAAGTTAATTGAAAACTGAGAGGATGTGGCTAAATCTCTTCTAAAATTCAACATATCAAAACTGACTTAAGACTTCTTGTGTGCAGTCTGCTGTATAAGGAGCTAATCTATCCTAACAGCAAATAACAAGCTGAATAAACTGGAAAATTAGTAATTTTTCTTAGATCCATTAGAGAAGTGAGGCCACAGGGCAAACCACTGCCCCCTAAATTAGAAAGACAGACAGATGAATACAGAGAATTACAATTCACTGGATCAGAAATCCTAAGCAGAAACCTCCCTGGGAACTAGTACTATTCATAGGAAAACCCAAACTATAATTCATGAATTGCTGAAGGCTCAGTGTAGATAAGTCTTAGACTTAAAAGGTGAGGGGGTCCCCACACTTTTGTAAGTTTTACCTTTACTGGGTTCTCACAGTAAAATTCAGAGAAAAATCCCCTCAGGCTTTGGGCATAGGGAGAGAAAAAATGATTTTAGAATAGTCTGAACATAGTATTTTTCTTAACAAGGCCTGCCCTTAAGAAAAACTATTTTTACCAGAACATAATCTATTAGGGTTATATCAGAGCTTAACTCACCTCTGGGAAAGGAAATACCCTATTCGAGTCCCTCTAGTCATCATGTCCCTACTAGGTGAGGGAGAAAATAAGTAGTTGTGAAATTCACAGCCCCAGGCATAAGCTCACTAAAAGACTGAGATCCTGTCATAGCGCTATAGAACACACACTTTACCAACACCTTAATGCCACATCACTAAAGATCTTTTTACCAGAGTTCCTTTTACTCAGTATATTGCAACTGACTTTCAAAAAAAAACATTTATAAGGCATACTAAAAGAAAAAGAAAAATAAACACTGACCAAACACGGGGAAAGCATCAGAACCAAAGATATGGCATAAATGTAGAAATGATCAGACTGTGAATTTAAAACTGTAATTAATATGCTAAGGACTACTAAGGAAAAGGTAGACAACATGCAAGAACAGATGGGTAATATAAGCAGGGAGATGGATATTCTCTATGTCCACAAATTTGATAAAGAAGATGAAATGGACCAATTCCTTGAAAGACATAATCTACTAAAACTCACCCAAGAAGAAACAGTCTGAATAAACCTATATCTATTAAAGATAGTGAATCAGCAATTTAAACTTTCCATAAGAAAGCAGCTGGCCCAGAAAGTTTCCCTGGTGAACTGCATCAAATATTTAAGGGAGAAACTCTACCAAGTGTCTATAATGTCTTCTAGAAGACAGAGGCTTTGGTGATACTCCTAAACTCATTCTATGAGACCAAAATCACCTTAATAACAAAACCAGATATAACGACATTATAAGGGAAAAAAAAAACAACTATTGACCAATATCTCTCCTAAATATCAATGGAAAAGTCCTCAACAAATTATTAGCAAATTGAATATAGTAATGCACAAAAAAATTATACATCTTAATCAAGTAGGATTCCCAAATATGCAAGGCTGGTTCGACACTCAAAAACCAATTAATGTCATTCATCACATCAATGAGTTAAAAAAGAAAAATCAATGATTATATCAATAGATGCAGAAAAAACGTTTTTGACAAAATCCAACACATATTTATGATTAAAAAATAATAGTAAAAATAAAAAAGCTCCTAGAAAACTATGAGTAGAAGGGAGCTTTGTCAACTTGACAAAGAACATTTACAAAAAACCTACAGCCAATATCATACTTAATGGTGAGAAACTAGAAGCTTCCCAATTGAGATCAGAAACAAGGCAGGGATGTCCCCCTTCTCCACTTCTTTGCAACATCATACTAGCAATCCTTCACAATACGTCCTTATGCAATAACACAAGAAAAAAAGTATACAGACTGATGGAAGAAATAAACTGTCTTTATTTACAGATGACATAATTGTCTATATAGAAAATCCAAAATCTATGTAGAAATCTACGTAGGATTGACAAAAAAAATCTCCTGGAACGAATAAGTAATTATAGTAAGTACATATGCAGAATACCAGCTTAACATACAAAAGCCACTTTCTTATGTATGAACAATGAACAAAAGGACTTTAGAGTAAAAACACACTACCACTTAGCATTCCCTCTAAAGAAATACTTAGATATAAATCTAACAAAACATACACAAGGTCCGTATGTAGAAAACTACAAAACTTTGAAGAATGTAATATTGAATGTAAAACTAAATGAATGGAGAGATAATCCATGATCACGGGTAGAAAGACTCAGTATTGTTAATATGTCAATCCTCCCCAACTTGATCTGTAGATTCTACATATTTCCAGTAAAATAAGCAAATCATTTTGTGAGGATATCAGAAAACAATTCTACAGTTTTATATAGAGAAACAACCCCCCCCCCGAATTGCCAATACAATATTGAAGAAGTATAAAATCAGAAGACCAACAGTAGTTTACTTAAAGATTTACCAAAAATATACAGTAATTACCAAAAATATACAGTAATCAAGGAAATGTGGAATAGACAAAAGAATAGACAACCTGCTCGATGAAACAGAAAAATAGTCCCAAAATTGATTTACATGAATGTATTCAACTGATCTTTGAGAAAGGAGCAAATACCATAGAGTTGAAAACGATAATATTTTCTACAAATGATGCTGGAATAACTGAGCAACCACATGCAAAAAAATGACAGAGACCTTACATTCTTCACAAAAATTAGCTCAAAATGAGTCAGAGACTTAAATGTAAAATGAAAAACCAAAAACTCTGGGAAAATAATAGGAGAAAATCTAGATGGCATTAGGTATGGTGATAACTTTTCAGATACAACACTAAACACATGATATATGAAAGAAATAATTGATAATCTGACTTTCACTAAAAGCAAAAAAAAAAAAATTCTTTAGGAAATACACAGTTATGAGAATGAGAAGACAACCCCCAGACTGGGAGAAATTATTGTAAAACACCTATCTGATAAAGAAGTGCTAGCCATTATATACAATATGTACTGTATCCAATACAAAGATCTCTTAAAACTCAACAATAAGAAAATAACTAAATCAACTGGAAAAAAACAAGGGACCTGCACAGACATCTCACC
Organism: Enhydra lutris kenyoni; assembly: GCF_002288905.1. Classification (NCBI taxonomy): domain Eukaryota; kingdom Metazoa; phylum Chordata; class Mammalia; order Carnivora; family Mustelidae; genus Enhydra; species Enhydra lutris. The sequence goes on from NW_019154091.1 coordinate 18,202,432, forward strand.
AAAAAACAATACAAAGGTGGCAAATAAAAATGTCCCCAAAATTAGAAAGACAAACAAATGGATACAGAGAAATACACACACACACACACCCTCCACAAAAGTTGTGTCCCCAGGCATTAAAGAACAGAAAATTAGAATCAAGCATAAACACTTTCAAAGACCAGAACAATAAGGTTCATTTCCCAACTAATTTGTGAGACTAGGATCACTATTACTAAAAGCTGGTAGTAATAATGCAAGAAAAATAAACTTCAATCTAATCATATTTGTAACTATACATGTCAAAATCCTAAATAAAACATTAACAAATTAAATCCAGAAAAGTATTAAATAAGGTAACCCATCATGGCCTTTTTTATTTTATCCTGGAGAGTCTAGGAATAAAATGTTGATTTAATTGTAAAGGTGATTAATGAAATTCAGCATATTAATAGGGAAACAACTATATGATAGTGTTGATTGATGAAAAAAACACATATTTGATAATTCTCACCATCCATTTATGTTTTTTTCTAATCAAACCAGAAACAGTGAGGAGTTTGCTTAAGATTTTTAATGGCATTTAAATCTCTAGTCCTCTCATTAATATTTGCTAATTTGAATAAATCATCAAATCTTTTCTCAATGATTTTGTAATACATTATACTTTACAAGGCAGTTTAAATATACACTATATCACTTAACTTAATCCTTACAATAGTAATGGGTTATATAAAATGAAACCTTTTTATTAGTGTAAACACTGACAGTAAGGCTGGGATACAGAGACACTGCAGTGAATGTCTGATCTTGAAGTTGAAAAGTGACAAAGCTTTGTTTATAATTTATATGTCATGACCCCTAGTTAAGAGCCCTTTGAGAGCCCAAATCTCATCTCTTCAGAATTACAACCATGGATTTTTATGAAGAGCTAAAAGTCATATCTCTATATATGACTTAATGTAAAAAGAAGCTACATTTATCCTTTGCATTGAGTCCAACTCCCCTCATGCCTAGAGGAAGAGCAAAAGGAGAAAATATGCCTGAGTCCTTTCCCATATATCATCATTGCTTCTAGCATTGAACCTGTTACATGGTGACTGTGAACAAGGTTTGGAAAAGATAAAATAATGGAAATTTATACTGACAAAATTGAGGTCACTGATCATATTCTCTACCTCCTTTAGGCAAGGGATACAAGTATCAGTGTGGTACAAAGTATGTAGAATTTGACAGCTTCCTGGGAAAATGAAATGCATAGGCACATTTAAGCCTAGGAAACTCAGAAAACCAGGGAGAATTTATTCTCCTTTGGACTTCAATGTGCATTTTATATACATCGGTTAAGAGCATTTAGATGATTATATATGAGAGGCTAGATGTAAAGATGTTCTAAATCTTTTCTGAAAAAAGAAAAAAGCTTTCGTGTGTTATTTGCTGGTCAACGGCTTTAAAAACAATCTGAAAACTTTGTGGAAATTCTGCTTCCTTATCCAGCATTTTACCTTAAGTCAAAACATGGTTTGTTCATATATATTAAATAAATATTATATATATATATATATATATATATATATATATATATATTAAACACAAGAAATAAATCTTGATTAGAATTCTACATAAATATGATTATGAAAGAACTATTAAACATTGTATTTAATGAATTATTTGAACACAGATCTATTACATACATTGTATATCCGATTTTAGAGCTTTTCACTACAAATTTTACCACCAAATTGTATGCATATCTAAAAATGAAAATCTATAGTATGAAAAAAAATGAAATATATTTGTGGGAAGAACATGAGCCTAAATATACACTAAAATTAAGTTCAGGGAACTGGATGTGAAGGATATTCTGGTATAATTATTTAAGTTATATATATTATTTTTTAACAGAATATGTAATCTTTTGTTATTTATGTATAATCAGTTCCTCACTTTGCCAGTAAAGTTTTACATTATCTTCAATTGTCACAGATACAGTCCTGATATTGAGACTTCTGTTCATTTCCTGATGGTCACATTTTGTCATTTATTGACAAAAATGTTTCAATTTTTTTACAGTATGAGTACAAAAGTGACTTTAAGAACTTTGATTTCCAGAGACAGTAGTAAATACTTTCAGTGCAGCATGTGATACAACCTTCATAATAGCCACATAAGAGGGGTATTTTTGCTATTTCTTCTAGAGGAGGAAACTAAATTCTACAAAGACTTAGAGTATTGGCTCAAGGTTATACAATTTTTAAACGCATGACAAAATGCTGCCAAAATGTTACCTTTTTATGAGTATATGCAATTTTCAATATGCAATATGCAATTTTCAGAAGCCTAATTAAAAATGATTATCAAAAATAATGGTTATAGCTGGTGACAGACTCCAATCAATGAAAAACAATCTTTTTTTTTTTTTAAGATTTTATTTATTTATCAGAGAGAGAGAGAGCACAAGCAGGCAAAGTGGCAGGCAGAGGCAGAGAGAGAAGCAGGCTCCCCACGGAGCAAGGAGCCCAATGCAGAACTCGATCCCAGGACCCTGGGATCATGACCTGAGCCGAAGGCAGTGGCTTAACCGACTGAGCCAGGCATCCTGAAAGATAATTTATTTCATGCTGCTAAATATGGATTATGAAAGAGGGAGAATCTTAGATTAAATGTTAAATTATCTGTCAGGAAAATAATAGGAAAAATCATGTAGAAAGCATCATTCCATTTCTCCATAGCTGGTTACTTGCTCTAAAGTCACAAAGATAAGAGATCACAAGGATATGGCATTTATTTTCTTTATGGTTTTTTCATATTGTTTCTGTGAAAGGAGGGTTGTGTTTACAAATTAATTCCTGTCTTTTTCATTTGCTCCAATTTGGCAGCTGGGACTATATAGTTTAGAGAGTGTAAAATCATGTGGGTATGATGCCAGATCTGCCAAACCCACTCAAGAAATGAAAACCCAAGGAATGAAACCACCCAAGAAATGAAAAGATGTGAGGAAAAGTTGTTAAGTCAAAATAAGATGATAGAGGTAGAACAGAAGGGCAGGATTTAGTAGAACTATAGGTCTAGCCAAGATTATACAAGTGGGCATTAGTGAGGACAATATCAATTGGCCTTGTAGTTTTCTTTAATAGTTCTGTTTCATTCTTTAAAATATTGTGATAAAATCACCTTATTGCATAATTATGGAGAAGAAAATACATTTCTGAGCTAAATGCACTCAATAGATTCCTAAAAATCCTGTGCATTATGATTCTTTGTGAATTGATAAAGCTAATTTCCCTTGAGCTAGAAAGCCAGATAACTTACATTGTTAAGTATCATATGAGAAGTAATGGTAATTGAAGTTTTTGAAAAAAACCTGATAGAGAATTTGCCAAAATTTCTTTCTAGGGCCTCCTAATTAAAATGTAGAATATCAGTAGCTCTTATGTCTTTAAAGACATAGATTCTGGTCCCTACCCTAGATTTACTGAGTCAGGTGAAACTGAAAATATTTTAGCTCCTCAGATTATTCTTATGTACATTAAAATTGGAAACTACTCACTCAAGAAATACAGTACTTTAACACATGTGTTTTTACATTTTTGACTACACTTTCCTACTTAGAATTGAGTCCTAAAAGGCTAAGTGTACCAGAAACCCTAAGTCACATATCAATCTTTCACTTACTATTCTATCTTCCATTAAACAAACATCCCTTCAACACTTACTATTTACTGATTAAGAATCCGTATTTAGCAATGAATCTTTGACAAAGTAGGAAAGAATATCCAATGGAAAAAAGACAGTCTTGGGACGCCTGGGTGGCTCGGTTGGTTAAGCAGCTGCCTTCGGCTCAGGTCATGATCCTAGCGTCCTGGGATCGAGTCCCACATCGGGCTCCTTGCTCGGCGGGGAGCCTGCTTCTCCCTCTGCCTGCCATTCTGTCTGCCTGTGCTTGCTCGCTCTCTCTCCCTCTCTGACAAATAAATAAAAATCTAAAAAAAAAAAAAAAAAAGACAGTCTCTTCAATAAATGGTGCTGAAAAAATTGGATGGCCACAAGCAGAAGAATGAAACTGGGCCATTCTCTTACACCATATAAAAAGATAAACCCAAAACGGGTGAAAAACCTCAATATGAGACAGGAATCCATCAAAATGCCAGAGAAAAACACAGATAGTGACTTCTTCGACCTCGGCCACAGCAACTTTTTGCAAGACATGTCTCTAAAAGCAAGGGAAAGAAAAGCAAAACTATGGGGACTTCATCAAGATAAAAATCTTCTACACAGCAATGGAAACAGCCAACAAAACTAAACAGCAATCTACAGAATGGGAGAAGATATTTGCAAATGACATATCAGATAAAGGGCTGGTATCCAGGATCTATGAAGAAAATTTTCGAACTCAACACCCAAAAAACAAATAATCCCAGTCAATAAATGGGCAGAAGACATGAACCATCACTTCTCCAAAGAAGATACATAAATGGCTGACAGACCATGAAAAAATGCTCCACATCACTTGTCATCAGGGAAATAAAAATCAAAACCACAATGAGATACCATCTTACAGAAGTTAGACTGGCTAAAATTAACAAGACAGGGAATGACAAATGTTGGTGAGGATGTGGAAAAAGGGGAACACTTTTACACTGTTGGTGGGAATGCAAGCTGGTACAGCCACTCTGGAAAACAGTATGGAGTTTCCTCAAGACGATAAAAATAGAGCTACCCTACGACCCAGCAATTGCACTACTGGGTATTTACCCCAAAGATACAGATGTATTGAAAAGTAGGAGCACCTACAACCCAATATTCACAGCAGCAATGTCTACAATAGCTAAACTGTGGAAGGAGCTGAGATGTCCTTCCACAGATGAATGGACAAAGAAGATGTGGTTCATATATACAATGGAATATTACTCAGCCATCAGAAAGGATGAATCCCTTCCATTTACATTGACATGGCTGGAACTGGAGGGTATTATGCCAAGTGAAATAAGTCAGTCAGAGAAAGACAATTACCATATGGTTTCACTCATATATGGAACATAATAAAGAGCACAGAAGATCAGAGCAGAAGGGAGGAAAAACTGAACAGGAAGAAATCAGAGAGGGAGAAAAACTATGACAGATTCCTGACTCAGGGAAAAAACTGAGGGTTGCTGAAGGGGAGGTAGGTGGGGGGATGGGGTAACTGAGTGATGAGTATTAAGGATGGCATGTAATGTGACAAGCTCTGGGTGTTATATGCAACTAACAAGTCATTGAACACTACATTAAAAACTGATGATGTACTACAGGTCAGCTAATTGCATTTAAATAAATAAAAATAAGAATCTATTTAGTGCTAGTGATATAATGATGGCAAGAATACGATATTTACTTTTGGGTAAGACAAAAACTAATAAAAGATATAGGCATGGAAATCATTAATACAACCCACTGTGATATATTTTTCTAATTTTGGACTCATGTTTTAACTAACATACATTTTTTATCCAATAATATTTGGATAAATAATTGTGACTTTTAGCTAACCTGTAGCTAAAGCTTCACCTGTAACTTTATCAGGTAGTATACAGTATTTTATATTTATTTAATGTTATAAATAATACATCCCTGCAACCAAAGAGTTTAAAAGCATACTAAAGTAAACAAAAAAGTTTTTAAAGAAAATCAATATATCTGTCCTTATGTGTACCTTTCTTTGTACATAATTTATTGCTTTAATTGAACAGCATACTCAAATATTTAAAACATATCTGCAATTTTTTCATCCTAACACTTTACCTAAACACAGACAGTTCCTTTAAATAATAAATCCTTTAGTTGTTCATATTTATGGAAATGCTAATTCTTTGATGTTAGCTGTCTAGATGTTTCTTTCTGATTTTCAGACAGAAATCAAAGAAGATAAGCACAGTAATTATGTTTTGACCAACTGGAAAGTGAGCACCTTACAATGAAAGGATGAGTTACTCATGTTAACATATTCGTTTTCTTTGCTTGGCTGCTCTGCTCATTGATTTCTAAGAAGATCAAAATTCTCAATAATTATATTCATATATTAATTAATTCCTTCCACAAAGACTTACTGAATAATTAGTATGTATTCCTGTAGCTGTTATTAATACTCTCATGTAATTTATATTCTGGCAATAGACAAGAATCAGTAGTAGATATAAGAAATCAACAGATTAAGAGTAAGTGTATTGTATGATATAGTGAAAGGCAGTAATAACTTTCTGAAGAAAAGTGAAGCCAGATCAAAGGGCAGAGAATGATACAATGGGAGTAGGTTCTTATTTTAGTAATAGATTAAATGGTGAGGTCATGTTAAGTGCTGTGCTATTACCTGGGGGAATATTGTTTCGAGATAAACGAAATAGCGTGTGCAAAAGTCCTGGGTACAAAACATGTTGGTATGTTTGAATAATGGTAAAAAAGTCATTGAGGTTGAAATATATGCAAAGGGGGAGCTAGTGATAGAAAGTAAACTCAGAGACTAAGGCCAAGTTATATTGTTTGTAAGCAAATAGTCAGCAGTTTAATTTTTATTCCAAGGTATCAAAGTCTGTTAGGCAATTAAATGTAGATATTTCAGAATCTTTTCTGCAGAATTTTATACCAAATGCTATTAGCTAGGCTGACTGATATAGATACTGTAAAAAATATAAATTTATTTTGTTCATTCATTTGAATTGCTCAAGATGTTTCTAATTGTGTATATTAACTGATACCATGAGGGAAGATGTATATAGTCATTCAGATGCTCAGACTTAGGAAGACTATGCCATCTTCAAAACATATCTTCTGAAGTTGCTAGATTATTTTCATCTAGTTGGCAAAAGAAGACAGAGGACCTCATACAGAGGTCTTTTTTATGAACAGGCCTGGAATGGGCAAACAACACTGCTTTCGCAGTCCACAGCCAGAACTTATTCCCATAGCCATACCCAAGTTGACAAGAAACAGTCTGGCTATTTGTGGTAACGGAGAAAAAAACACATTTAAAAAAAAAGTTTCTGCCACATCGGTATTTCTTATTTTTATAACATCTTATCATGAACACTATTTTCTGAAAATCGAGCTATATTTTGTTGAATATCAAAACTGTCCTAAACTGGATGAGCTATAACTGTATCCAGTAAAATCCACTAATTTTAAGTGTATAGTAGGGAAAGTTTTGAGAAATGTATGTACACCCACGTAACTACCATTTCAAAGAGCATTTCTCTTATCCCCCAAATTTTCCTCATGGTGTTTTGCAGCTAATCATCGCCATCCCCATCTGAGATAATCATCTGGTTTCTTTACTTAATTCACTTATTTTTAGAATTTCATATAAATATTACCAGCAATATGTACTCTTTTGTATCTGACTCCTTTCAGCATAATATCTTTGAGATCATCCAAGATGTTTCAGGTTTCACTAATTTGTTCTTTTATCACTGAGTGGTATCCCACTGTATACCCAGAGCCATTCAGCTATTCTATTGAGGGACACCTGATTATTTTATTTTTTCTTACTATTATGAATTGTGCTGCATAAAACTTCATGTGTAAGATTTTGTATAGACATATATTTTAACTTTTGTTGGGTAAATATCTGGGTTTGCCCATGTGAAGTAGCTGGGTAATATTACTCTTTCTAACATTTGATACTGGCACATTTTTTGTTTGTTTGGTTCTTAATTTTAGCTATTCTAGAGGATATGCAATCATATCACTGTGGTTTTAAATTGTATTTCCTTGATGGCTAAAGACATTTTATTAATGTTCCTCATATCAATCAATTATATAGGTTTCTATATTAGATGTTTCTTATTTCCTAATACAAATATTCAGTGTTATAAATTTCCCTCTGGGCACTTCGATTATAACACATAAATTACGATATATTATTATGTTTTTATTTTCTTTTTTCAAATATCTTATTGCTTGTATCGTATTTTTTTAAAGATTTTGTTTATTTATTTGACAGGCAGAGATCACAAGTAGGCAGAGAAGCAGGCGGGGCGGGGTGGGGGGAAGCAGGCTCCCCACTGAGCAGAGAGCCCAATGTGGGGCTTGATCATGACCAGAGCTGAAGGCAGAGGCTTTAACCCACTGAGCCACCCAGGTGCCCCTCTTATATCATATTTTAGACTGTGACCTACATTCTACCTTGTATATATATATATATATATATATATATATATAAATGAACTGATCATCTCAATATATAGATAGACAAATAGATTCTGATGAATTTATCATTTAGTTCTGCTATTTTAATTTCTTTATTTGAAGATGCTGGATATAACCTATTCTGTTGGTGTTATGACCTACTAAGGATTACTAACACACTATGACAGGATGGAATAGTGAAGAAAATGAAAGCCTTGGACATGGAGTAAAATGTCCAAGTTCACAGGTTTTACTTACATTCTATCAATTGAGAAAGGCAAATTTATAATATTGAAAAAAAAAAAAAACAACCTACAAAATGTTATTTCCTTCTTGTTCATGCTACCCCTCATTGCAACTTGGGGAGGGATTTCTGCTCTATGGATAACTCAGGGAATCAAGCTAATAATGAAGCAGCAGCCACCTCACACCACCAGAGGAGAAGGAGAGTTCTGGGGGATGGATCTTAACTATTTCTACAATTATGAATACCGGAAATACTTTGCAAAAAGCACTAATGATTGTCATATTCATGCACTAGTTACCTCTTACTAGCAACTCTAGCAAAAGCAATTTGATTTTATTTTACTTTTTGCAAATATCAGAAAATATCTCCAAGAATGGGTTTCTAAATACGTGAGATACATCAACTCCTCTGTGGCTTTATCACATATTCCAAGAGCCAGGAATATATCTAATTATTTATATTCCCATTATAGGCCTCATATAATGAGATTATGTAATTATGCTTCATCTTTTTTGATTTCGTAATTTTTAGGAGACATCTTCTGGAAAAGATAATTCAGAAATGTTTATGAATTGAGAAGTGATTGTATTTCTTTGTACAAACCTATCAAGAATAAAAAATTCCCTAATTTGGTTAGTTTCTTCCTTGGCAAGGAGGAAAGATCAGAAAATCACAAATTATATGCAGTGCAACTAAATTTCTATTACTAAAACTGTCAGTAAGAAATTGAGATTTCTCCCTTTATAAATAATTACTTTCTAATCAGAAATAAAGCTGGGTTATGCTTATTGAACTACTTCTTATGATTTCATTCACCATCTGTTGAATTGGCCAGACATGACAGAACTGATCTTTAGAATTAACCATTTGCCACAGATATGACAAAAGAGAAAGACTGAAAAATTTGCTGAGTCATATTTGAAATATCAAAGTAATCTGGTTTGACTTTGCTACTGACATTATTTGAGTTCAGATGAGCTAAATTCCCACTGAATTTAGTGAAAATAACACAACAGCTTACCAGAGTATTTTAAAATTAATAAAAACCATAAGATATTTGCATAAACATAATGTTAGTTGCCAAGTAAAATTTTTTAAAATTACTAACGTAGTATTTATTCATTAACTTCCAATGATTAGCAATTTTTTATATACATGTTCAGTTTGATGTTTTCTATACATGCTGAAAGCTAAAGGTAAAAGATGGGTATCACTTTGTCCAATTTTAATTAGTTCTTAAAGTTCAAAAATAAATGTTATTTTATATTGCTAGAGATAAAAGCAATTAAAATTGTGGTTTAGCTTTACAAAGAGACAAAAGGAACAAAGTGGCTCTGAAAAAAATAATTCAACTTCACATCAAAATACTATCTTATCTTGCTAAAGGATTATTTTCAATTATTTGGGCAAATTTTGACTCTAAATCTCAACTGTGTCAATATGTTTTCTAACCAAATTATATCAAAATAGTTTTTTTCCCCCCTGATTACAGGCTTCTTTGTTATGCCTATGAAATTGTTTTAGTTGCCGGGAAGGGGGGGGTTGTTTTTCACTGTTAATAAAATGTTAGTAATTAAAAAATGAACAACAGTATTACATTATGAATAATATATGTAAATACACAAAGGTTTGTGAGTTTTATAGGCAATGAAATAATGAATTTGGTATCATTTTTTTCTGTAAAATTTAGTTAATTATTTTTTTAAAAAATCATTGACTTTTCCCCATTTCTTCTTTTAATTATAAGCTATAAATTATATATAAGAAATTACAAAACAATGGACACTTTCCCTCTTATTATTATTTTTTAAATATTTATCCATTCATTTGAGAGAGAGTGAAATAGAGTGCACATGTCTGTAGTTTGAATGGGGGAAGGAAGAGAGAGAGAGGAAGAGGAGAGAGAGAATCTCAAGGAGACTCCCTGCTGAGCACAGAGCCTGCCTGGGGACTTGAATCCCAGATCAGGAGCTCATGACCTCAGGGAAGTCAACAGCTGGGCACAAGCGTGAGCCACCCAAGTGTCCCTCCCTCTTGTTATTCTTTGGAAAACAGTCTTCCATATGAATAGTATACTCAAGAGGGAAAATTATTTCTTGATTTGTGTATATTTATATATGTATATATATTATATATAAATACACATACACACACTTGTTCACAATAAAAATAATTGTATTATTTTGGTGCTATATGTTCTATTATAAATATGTAGATCTCATGTAATATTTTCATATATAACATATAATAATGTCGTGAGTAATTATTAGAGAGTAATTTCATTCTATGGATTGGAGCATGTTAGAAAGAGATGATCACAATAATACTAGTAAATCAATCTAATCCATTGCAAGAATTTTCTAGATGACTTCATCTGCTATTTTTAATACTTATTTAATGAAGCTCTATTTTTCATTTCTTAAGGAATCTCCACACTGTTTTCAAAGTGGCTGCACCAACCTGCATTCCCACCAACAGTGTAAGAGGGTTCCCCTTTCTCCACATCCTCTTCAACACATGTTGTTTACTGTCTTGTTAATTTTGGCCATTCTGACTGGTGTAAGGTGGTATCTCAATGTGGTTTTGATTTGAATCTCCCTGATTGCTAATGATGATGAACATTTTTTCATGTATCTGTTAGCCATTTGTATGTCTTCTTTGGAGAAGTGTCTGTTCATGTCATCTGCCATTTAATGAAAATGTTAATTATCATTTAGTGGTATAAATGTAAAGAAAACACCCATGAAGCAGCTCAAATAAAAGTTGTTTTAGGAATGTCAGAAGAAAGCCATTATTTCTCTGTTCACAGAACTAATTGCTGGTTAGCTTAAGAAGGCTGGATGAGTGTGGTGGTACCTAGGCAACCAGCTCTGCTAGTATTAGTATCTGACCTCTAGAGAAAACACAGCAGATCCCTGACATGAGCAAATATTAGCAATGATATTATAAAGCTTTCTTCAGAGTAGTTAAATTTTGTTTGTAGACACTGTGGCACAGATACATTACATCTACATTTCAAATGAGCCCATTCTTCATTGTGTAGATTAATTGGAGCTGAAAGTTTCCAGATGATTATAATTAATATCGTTCCACCTATTTTTTAAATTGAGTAATAACATCTATTCATTTTAAGAATGTTATTTGGTAAGGTAGCACCACCAAATATACTTTCTATGTCCAATGGTAAATAAAACTTAGATTATAACTATAAAATATTTGGCTTTAAGCTATAAATTGCATCTCCTTAAATAAGTACTAATTCATTCAAATAGAACATGTTTTAATTAATTATACACCAGTTTATATAATTATTCAAAAGACATGCATGTGTCTATTATATGCCAGTCAGTTAAAATTGTTAGTTATGAAGATGAATTAACAAATCAATATGTTCTATCAAAGTAATATACCTCATCAAAGAAATGCAGGCATATAAATAGAGGCAACATGACATTATAGGATATAATATGGGGCAAAATAGTATAATGGGTTATTTCCTATAGTGGTAAGTGGTAGCACCCAAAGTTTCATAGTCATGGATTTGTAAAAAGCAAATATTTAAGGATGAATATCTGCTTTCTAAGACATTATTTTCAAATGTTTTTGAACATGAACCTAAGTTATAAGTACAGCATACATTGCAAAGCAGGATACATGCAGGGACACATGCATACGTACACATGAACAGACATTCACGATCATTACTGAAACTAAAGGCTCATGAAATAATACTATTCTTACTGAATTGGATATACTTAGATTTTCAATTCTACTTGAAATTTTACTACTTAATTTTTAACCCTAAATTAATTCTACAACCCCACTAATGGATCATGATCCACTATCTTAGTATCAAAAACAGTGCCCTAGAAGTAATCATATTGGTAACTTGTAGTAGCAGAGAGATTCTAAGTATTGGAATTGCAGGAATAAGAAAGCAGATTTTATGTTTCATTGGAAAGGTGAAATGAAGGGAAAAATATAGTCAGAAAAGGAGGTATGGTGTGTGTTTGTGTTTTTTTGTGTGTGTTTTCTCCCTTATCTCTCCATTCTTTATGGCTTCTTGACAGATTCTTCAAATTAGTAAATTCTGTGAGTCTCACTTTAGCCTCACTTTAGTCTGACTTTAGCCAGAGGAGATATAAATCCAGGTGAGTCTATTAATAATATAGTCTAGTGGAAAAAGGATAATCAAAGTTATATACACAGCTAAATATTACTGGAAGAATAAGAACTATATGCATTTAGGTTAGCCTTTTTAAGTTCTGGATCTTATCACTTCCAAACACATTTAGGAAATAGTTGTGGTAAACATGGGATTTAAAAAATCAATTCCCAGATAATCTGAAAGAATCACTTTAGGATTGGTAACAGTCAGTGAGAAGGTGTTAATCACATAATCAAAACATTGTACCTATTAATACATTTTCCTAGAACTGTGTCTTGGAAACATTAATTCCAGGTTATAGTTACAAAAGAAATTCTCCAGAATTTATCCTTATCTAACTATCCATAAGATACTGACAAATGATGAAATAATCTCTGTCCACTTAATCTCAAGTGATTTTATAATGTTGTCTCTAGTTTTGCTGTTTAAATTTTCAGAAATACTTTTTTCAATCATTGGGCACCTACAAGAGGCAGAAATCATAACGATGTCAAATTTAGTTCAGATATATAAACAACCCACATACATCCTGTACAAAGATATAAACACCAGGACGTAATATATTTGTATCATTGAACATTAAATTAAATGAAAGAAATAAGAAATTTTTATTACATAAATTTGGTTGCTTCACCAAATAAACGTGGTCAACTTTGTCCCTGCTCACTTTCTTTCCTTTTTTCCCTCCTTATAATATGACAAGAACCACAGAAATAAGGCTTTACCTTTTCCAAGTCCAGTTTCTTGAAAATACAGAATATAGCTGGCAGAACTACTTCAAATATGTATCACCATCCTAATATATTTGCAAGGAGACATTTGGTCCCTCGAAACTTCATTTCAAGGAACATGCCCTCGAGCAGTGCAAAGCAGAGAAGCCACATGCAAGAGATGATATGATTTGACAGAAGTTGCAAATCTCGCTGTACCAGCCCAGGCTTCTCTGCCCATTGCTGTGCATCAGGGCTTTATGGGAAAGGAAGAAGTGCCAAATGAACATACTATTTGCTCTCAGCCACCTGGTGTGACAACTTATCCTGACCGCACCATAGCCTTTAGACCAATTGAGAAGGCATTTACTTAGTTTTGAGCTTTCAGTGTGACACTGGGGACCAATGTGATTTAATATATAGCCACTCATCAGTCAATGATGTCTGCCATGAGAGTTATTCCATTCTTCTTATTCCATGCCTAAACTGATAACATTACCTATACCTTGATTGATTATCTACAGACACAGAATGCTATAAGCTTCCTCTCTAGTGACTTAAATTGACACCTTCTTCTTTCAAATTTTCCCATTGTGTCCTTTGAAACTCCAGTCATTCTATGATTGATAAATTCTCTACCTCCTGTCCTTAGCTGCCAATATATTCTCCTTTGAGAATATCCATTTCCTATAGCTTACCTATTATCTCTCTCCTAACCCTGAGGCTGCTTCCAGAAAAATGGCTTTTTCTTTAATAAAACCCTGATTCGAAGCTTATTCCACTGATTTTTACTAATTTCTACTCTTTCTGTATTCCTCCAACCACTTGCTCTATCAACTCTTATTTTCTCCCTAATCAGTACTGTTTTCTGTCAAAATTTACCTTTCTTAAAGTCCAGACCCCATCAACTGTTTGTTCTCTTTTGGTTAAGTACCACATCCCACTCTCTTTTTTCTTACATAATCCTGGATCAAAAACAACTGTGTAGAAGTATAAATCCTGGTTATGTGCTTCTATTAGTTTGCTAGAAAGAAAAACAAACAAACAAACAAACAAACAAACAAAAAAAACCTCAACAAGTAAGTCTTTTTACCATAATAAATTGAGTCTTTGATAGTACTTCTGAATCCTACAACATCTTACTCCTCTGTTAAGTCAGGGAATCTTTGCAATAATTTCTCTCTAAGCTTTTAATATCTACTCAAATTTGTTGTCAAAAGGAAATGATTTCCTTTTAACAGACATGTATAGCTGAGAAATGGCATAGGTTTCCTTTTTTAGCAATAATCGCGCCTCAGATAAACCTCATTGGCTACCATACTACCACTGCGCAAAGCTAGGTTTTCTTTTTTTTTTTTTTTAAAGATTTTATTTATTTATTTGACAGAGAGAGATCACAAGTAGAGAGGCAGGCAGAGAGAGAGAGAGAGGGAAGCAGGCTCCCTGCTGAGCAGAGAGCCCAATGCGGGACTCGATCCCAGGACCCTGAGATCATGACCTGAGCAGAAGGCAGCGGTTTAACCCACTGAGCCACCCAGGCACCCTAGGTTTTCTTTTTCTTAAGAAAATCTTAATTCTTTAATTTGGTTGGGCTTATTAATGATAGTCCTGTTTGTGTGTTAAATATGATGGTAGCTTCTTGTTTATTTTTTAAAGTTTTTTTTTTTTTTTTTAATTTAATTGACAGAGAGAGCACAAGCAGGAGGAGCAGCAGAGAGATAGGGAGAAGCAGGATCCCTGCTGAAGAAGGAGTCCAACATGGGGCTTGATCCCAGGACTCTGGGAAGGCGGATGCTTAATGCTTCACTGACGGAGCCACCCAGGCGCCCCTAGCTTCTTGTTTAGAAATGAAGTTTTTTATACACCACTTGTGAATAAAAATTTAAAAATGATATGAGAATAAATGTTGATCTAAGCGCTTCCTTTAAGCTCTTACTATCAAGAACAAAAGGTGAAAAAATTTCTCTTGATAATTGTGAAGAAATGACAACTATAATGAAAATAGATTGAATTCAGTGTATGATAAGAATTCTGAGTTTGGTAACAGATACTCTACTGTAACTTCCACAGTGTTTTTATAGACATTTTAGGAGTCTTTGGTTTTTATTGCTAGCATTTTTGCTTTAAATTAATTGAACATCTGGGGCACCTGGGTGGCTTAGTTAGCTGAGCGTCTGACTCTTGGTTTCAGCTCAGGTTGTGATTTCACAGTCCTGGGATGAGCCCTATGTGGGGCTTCACACTCAGCATAGAGTCTGCTTGTCCCTCTCTGTCTGCTCCTTGACTCATTCCCATTGGTCTCCTCAAATAGGGGTATATGAGTTTGAGTTTCTAGGAGGTAACATCCTGGCTATTTATCTGAGTGTTGCTGAAGTATATTTGATATACAGAGAAACATTTTTGCCTGTGAAATAATTGATTTCTTTTTTTTTTTTAAGATTTTATTTACATGAGAGAGAGAGAATGAGAGAGCATGAGAGGGGAGGGAGTCAGAGGAAGAAGCAGACTCCCTGTTGAGCAGGGCGCTGGATTCAGGACTTAATCCTGGGACTCCAGGATCATGACCTAAGCCGAAGGCAGTCACTTAACCAGCTGAGCCACCCAGGTGCCTGAAATAATTGATTTCTAATTGAATTCAGCAAGACAGGGATCTTTGAGTTTGTGGTCCTCTACTTTTAAGGGTAGATGTTACACAGCATGAAGCTAAAAAGGCTAATTCATGAACAACCATTTAGGGATATAAAAACTCTTCCTTAATTAAAGCATAAATATATCCATGACAATTTGCTAAAGCTTACATTTTCTTCAATGTCTTTTAAAATAGATAGACTGGTAAACTGTGGGAAAAATACAGTAAGAATGCAATGGGGTAAAAATTATTTATACCAATTAGAAAAACTAGGAAGTATAGATATACTAAAATTAGATACTCATAATTTATAGTCTCATAAATACTGCTATTAAATATAAAGTTTAGCTAATAAAAAGAGCATAAGAAAAATAATAGCAATAATCATAGTAAAAAGGGTGAATTATATACACAAATACTAAAGGAATAAAAATACAAATATTTTGACATAATCTATAATGAATATGAAAAATTTAATTAAGTAGATATATTTTAAAAATAGTTAAAAGGAAGACACTAAATGTATACCAATAGTCTATAATTCTGTGGCTTACATGAAGTTTAACTCCATCCCCCCAACTACACTGGACATTAACTGGAGCTGTCCTCCAGGTTTTCTGCCTACAACAACCTGAAAGAAATAGTGTTGGATTAAGAGGAGGGTTTAAAGTGAACAAGCCCCAGTCTGTATTGAATGAAGGTATTCTGGAAGCTATATAGAGTGGAAAAGTGTTTTTAATTTATTTTTTTAAACAAATGATTTCTCTAATGTTGAAGAGACTATTAATACTTTCCAATCAGTAAAAAATGGTTCCATTTACCAACCCTGACATTTAAGTAACTCTTAGCAACAAAATATACAAATAAACAAATAACAGTAACAACACAAAAACAAAAACTTTCAATGTGTTCATAACAAAAGAACATGGTGCTGGGGGGAATGAGGAAACAAACTGACAGAATAAGCTCTTATTGTAGACTATATGGAAAATAAGTAGCAAAAAGGAATCAGCTCTTTTTCTTTCACATGGGGGAACTCTCTCTTTAAGACTGTATCAACATGGAGGGGACTAGAAGTGAAATAAATCAAGTAGAGAGAGTCAATTACATGGTTTCACTTACTTGTAGAGAATAAGGAATAACACGGAGGACATTGGGAGATGGAGAGGAGGAGTGAGTTGGGGGAAATTGGAGGGAGAGACAAACCACGAGAGACTGTGGACTCTGAGAAACAAACTGAGGGTTTTGGAGGGGAGGGAGATGGGGAGTTGGGTGAGCCTGGTGGTGGGTATTATGGAGGGCAGGTATTGCATGGAGCACTGGGGGTAGTGCATAAACAATAAATTTTGTAACACTGGGGGGAAAAAAAGACTAATCTTTGGCAAAATCTCATCCAAAATGGCTTTTTATCCTTTAATCTACACAAAGGACCATAGTCACTTTCTAATATAGCAGTAATTATTGTTTGCAATAATCCCTTAATTCTCTCTCTCTTTTTTTAGTAGACTAAAAGAAACTTTAAGACAAAAAAAGTCTTAATTTTTCTACAATGTATCTGTTGCAGTACTTTGACAGTAGATTATGGATAAACACTTGATGAACTTAGTGCATGAATCAGTGACCAGGATATAGAAAGCTCTCAAAATAATATGTTTTCAACTGAATTGACCACATCTATCCTACTGAAAATTAGAATGAACTCTTATTTCTCTTCACCTCTGTTAAACATGAGGTCCTATATTCTATTTCTCCTCTTGTTGGTATTTTCTCTTAGCATCAATATTCATTCCATTCCCATTTTATTACACTGCATGCCATGTCACTAATGACCATGGTTTTATTTATATTACTAAAAAGAAACACTGTTTTAAAATGTATAGGACATACTTTTTTAAACATTTATTTTTAATTTTTTGTAATTTTACCTTATTTTTTTAATGTTCCAAGATTCATTGTTTATGCACCACACCCAGTACTCAATGCAATACATGCCCTCCATATTATGCACCACTAGGCTCACCCAACCCCCACCCCAAATCCTCTGTTTCTTAGAGTCCACAGTCTCTCATGGTTTGTCTCATTCTCTGATTTATCCATTCATCTTTCGAAGGGCATCTTGGTTCTTTCCATAGTTTGGTGACTGTGGCCATTGCTGCTATGAACATTGGGGCACATATGACCCTCCTTTTCACTACATCTGTATCTTTGGGGTAAATACCCAGTAGTGCAATTGCAGGGTCATAGGGTAGCTCTGTTTATAATTTCTTAAGGAATCTCCACACTGTTTTCCAAAGTGGCTGTACCAACTTGCATTCCCACCAACAATGTAAGAGGGTTCCCCTTTCTCCACATCTTCTCCAACACTTGTTGTTTGCTATCTTGTTGATTTTGGCCATTCTAACTCATGTAAGGTGGTATCTCAATGTGGTTTTGATTTGAATCTCCCTGATGGCTAATGATGATGATTATTTTTTTCATGTGTCTGCTAGCCATTTGTATGTCTTCTTTGGAGAAGTGTCTGTTCATGTCTTCTGCCCATTTTTTGACATGATTATCTGTTTTGTGTGTGTTGAGTTTGAGAGTTCTTTATAGATCTTGGATATCAGCCCTTTGTCTGTAGTGTCATTTGCGAATATCTTCTCCCATTCCATGGGTTGACTCTGTTTTGTTGACTGTTTCTTTTGCTGTGAAAAAGCTTTTACTATAGCACCAATAACCACAAGATACCTGGGAATGAACCTAACCACAGAGGTAAAGTCTCTGTACTCAAGGAACTACAGAATACTCATGAAAGAAATTGAAGAAGACATAAAAAGATGGAAAAGCATTCCGTGCTTATGGATCAGAGGAATAAACATTGTTAAAATGTCTATACTGCCTAGAGGAATATATACTTTCAATGACATCCTGATCAAAATTCTACTGGTATTTTTCAAAGTGCTGGAACAAGCAATCCTAAAATTTATATGGAACCAGAAAAGACCTCAAATTGCCAAGGAAATGTTGAAAAAGGAAAACAAAACTGGGGGCATCATGTTGCCTGATTTCAAGCTTTCCTAAAAAGCTGTGATCACCAAGACAGCATGGTACTGACGCAAACACACACACATAGACCGGTGGAACAGAGTAGAGAGCTCAGATATGGACCCTCAACTCTATGGTCAAATAATCTGTGACAAAGCATGAAAAAATATCCAGTGGAAAAAAGACAGTCTCTTCAATAAACAATGCTGGGAAAATTGGACAGCTCTGTATAGAAGAATGAAACTCAACCATTCTCTTACACCATAAACAAAGATAAACTCTAAATGGATAAAAGACCTCAACGTGAAGCAGGAATCTATCAAAATCCTAGAGGAGAACATAGGCTGTAATCTCTTCAACATCAGCCACAGCAACTTCTTTCAAGACATGGCTCCAAAGGCAAAGGAAACAAAAGTAGAAATGAACTTTGGGGACCTCGCCAAGATCAGGACATACTTTTAAAAAAACCTCCTGCACAATGTTGTTAGTGTCATTCTCAATTGGTTTAAAACTTGGTCAGTGAAAAAAGGAGTGGACCCCTTGAAAGTGTCAATATTTTGGGGACTGAATCAAGACTTTGAAGGGGAGGTAGAGGGTAGAACTTGGGAAACAAAATACATGCAATAATTAATAATAATAATAATAAGGCTTAGTGTCCAAAACACAGGGCTTTAAAATTTGAAGACACTGTAATAAACATGGACTGTGAAGTTTTGATGCTTTCAGTTGTGTGATAGGCTTTGAATGTCAAAGATTGAGAAATAGTGGAATGCTTCTCCTGGGTGGCACAGTCAGTTAAGCATCAGACTCCCCGACTCAGGCTGTGAGACTGTTGGTGCCCAGCTCCATGCTCAGCATGGAGTCTGTTTAAGATTCTCTTCTCCCTCTGCCTCTCTCTCTCGAATATATATATATATATATATATATATATATATATACATATATATTTAATTGAGAAATAGAGAGCAGGTTTACATTTTATTTCAGATAGATATCTGGCCTTGGAATGCCTACTAGATCTCGTAGGTTCTTACTCCACAGACGAGGGCAAACATACTAAGTTGGGGCTCCTGGGTGGCTCAGTGGGTTAAGGCTCTGCCTTTGGCTCAGGTCATGATCTCAGGGTCCTGGGATTGAGTCCCCCATTGGGCTCTCTGCTCAGCAGGGAGCCTGCTTCCTTCTCTCTCTCTCTCTGCCTGCCTCTCTGCCTACTTGTGATCTCTCTCTGTCAAATAAATAAATAAAATCTTAAAAAAATAATAATGACAAGTCAGAAGGTTTCAGCATGATGACCTAGCAATCAAAAGCTTTCCTACAGAAGATTTATCAAGAGGAAGGATGCTAGACATCAGCATTAAGGACTTGAGCTTAAGTAAAAACATCAAAAGAATTAAGAATAATAATTATGTGACACTATCATTATTGTCTATAATATTCTTCTATATAAACTTTTTTTTACTGTTTTTGAATAGAAAGGGTAACTCTAAAGCTAATGTCACCTCTATGACAAAGTTACGCTTACATACAACTCTTTTTTGTGTTTGAAAGCATTGTTCAATTTAAGATAGGATTCTCTTAACTATTTATGAGTCACAAATTTGTGATTTAAATCATGAATTTTAAACAATAATAAAATAAGTAGTATCCAATGAGACATTTCCTGGTGATGGTGAGACATTAGAAGCAAGTTAGATAGCAAAGAAAAGTCACATTTTAACGTAAACTGTTTAGGAAAATCTGTATTCTAGATACTGTATTTTCTGGCAATCAAAGGATGACTATACTTGAAACAGCACTCAAAGAATGGTTTAAGTTTAGATGTGTTTATATTTGGTAATAAACAGAGATTCCTATAAACCTGACTTGATTAAATGGTTGTAAAAATAATTCCCTATTAAATCAGTCATTTCATTTTTAATCACTGTAAGCTCATTCTGGAGAAAATATTTGAATATCTATCATCATTTCTTAGTCATTACTTAGAAAATGAATGTAGCTTATAGATTTTAGTGCTTTCCAGAAAATGCAATTCTAAAGCACATAAAAAAGCTCATGGCTTTAAGAAATAAAAGGTTTTGCATGACTATTTACCAAAAAGTACGAGCTATTACTTTGTAAAATCAAATGAATTCACATGTAAGATTTTGTATCCTTAATTCTGATTTTTAAAAAAATCTGTCTATAAAATATTACAGTACATTTTGGCTGAGGTAAAATTTCAAATCTCAAAGGTATACTTTTTTTCACATTACTTTTTTATTTATTCAATCACCATGACTACTCACATTCAACTCTTCGCACCTGCAGGTGAATCAAAGCCAAGTTCTAAGATGTTTTGGCATCTTACTTCTTCATAGGGGAAAAGAGAAAGTCAAACTCTGGTTTTTGCTGACCTTAAATTATAGTGTACATGAAAAGCAGCAGATACATATTATTTTTTTCCCTTGGTCTGTTTTAATCTCACTGACTGTTGTCTTCATGAGAACCTACTTATAAGATGAGTTGGGTATACAATAAAGGGAAATAATTTTGCTGGTGCTTCAGGACCCATTGGCTGATCTAACTGTAATAAATTGTGATATATCTTTTATAATTACGTATAGTAGATGACTGAATAATGCCTTCATCATATATTCCTGAACTGTTTAAGTAATCATGTCTGCTATTGTAAGCTTTATCGGAGACTAATGGACTGCAATGTGAGTTATGAGTCCTCAGCTGAAGCTCTTAGTATAATATGATACTTAACTTTCTTGCCACAAAGGTTACATGATATGTGAACATCATGAAAATATGTGTGCATGAACATATGACTATTGACTGATAATTTTTGTTTTTTTTCCAGCATAAGTAATGAAAAAGTACTTCATGTATTAACAACTAAGTTTATGTGTTACCCATCCACAAAAGAAAACATTTTTTTTAGAAAATATATGTAGTTTAATTGATGAGATGAGATTAGAAGCTTATAATTGTTGGTATAAATTTATAATAATATACATATTTATTTATCCAAGTCCTGAACTATTACTCATTCTTTTGCATCTTTTTTGGGTGCCTGAAAAATGGGATTTTTTGTTAAATTTCCTATACTATTTTGTTAAAAACAGATTTATTAGCAATAATAGCAATAAAATAGTATAAAACAGCATAAAAACAGTATAAAACAGTAACAGATTAATAGCAATAAAACAGTATGATTTGAAGCTACAGTATCTTAGGGGACTTGATTTTTCTTTTTATCAACTGTTAAAGCAAGTTCATGTGTAAGGGAATTTGTTTCTAGTAACTATATAGCAAAATGAAGTTAAACACATAATAAATTTCACTTTCATTAGATATAGTCACTCTGAGTGAAATTTATATTGTTTGATGTCTGGACACTTAGATGACCTTATAGAAAACCTTTGTAGACATTCTGTTGTAACTGACTGTAAAATTCAAAGACCACAGATAACAAATCACAGTGAGGGTGGAGGAAGATGTGCTAATTGGAATAGTTGAATATATTATGTTATCCTAAAAACAGAAAAACAAAACAGAACAAAACAAAAAAACCCTACATATTTCTTACATAAAGGGCTGCAATTGAAGAGGGTATAGGGATAGTCACCTAAAAGGAAAAAAAAAAGGAAAAATATAATAAGATATTATAAGATGATGGCTTTTCTGAATTATGTATGTTTTAGGAGATGCAGTCAGGAAGATACTAATAGTGACATAATAAATTGTTTTTGAGAGTGGCTTCCTATATAAAATTGATCATCATAAGGAAATACCACTTCTGGGGGTGCATGGGTGCTCGTTAAGCATCTGCCTTCGGCTAGGTCATGATCTTGGAGTTCTGGGATCAAGCCCCGCATCGGGCTCCCTGCTTGAAGGGAAGCCTGCTTCTCCCTCTCCCATTCCCTCTGCTTGTGTTTTCTTTCTCACTTTGTCCCTCTCTGTCAAATAAATAAAATCTTAAAAAAAAAAACCACTTCTGAACAAAAACCAGCTGAATAAATATGTTAGGCAGATGTTGAGGATAAATTTATCTTAATCTAAAAAAATATGTTTAATTTGCATATTTAATATATTTAATGTATTATTCTTTCAATTAGTTTTAACATAAAAATAGTGCCTAAAATATCTTGCAGAGGAAAGCTATTTATATATTTTCTTCTTGTGAGGCAGGTTGAGGTCTTTTACATGTATTAATCATAGAATGAACACATCACTTTTCACCATTTTAGGGAGGCTATAAAGCATTCTCATATCATTGAAATTGAAAAAGAGATTCCTATGCCAATTAGCTGATTTGTCTTTCATTTAACTTTTCTGATGTTCAAAAGTGTGGATTTCACTGAGGACTATAAATAATAAGGAAATTGAAAATACTCATCTACTTTTAAACTTTGAGATTGAACCCATGACAAATGCATAAAATAATTATAAATTTAATGTTTGATTTAGCAATAAAACTAAAAAACATTTGTCTTGGAAGATTGTATCATCATTCTTAGGGGAAACTGTTGGGGATCTGTAATGTTAATAATTAGATCTATATTCTAACCCTATTTTTATACCATACTATGTGCTGTACTATTCGTATTAATTAAATGTCTATATTTGGATGAAAACTTTAAAACTTCACTCAATTCTATTAGAACTAAGAGTTTTTATTAAACACATTAAACAATGAACAGAGATGCTGTCATGTTTTGTTTTTCTTTGTAAATCTCAGATTATTTTCATATGGGTAATGCTACCTTATTTAACAATTAGTCATGATTCATTTGCCTTTATAATAAATTTATTTTATTTTACCTTGAGGTAATTCTATCTTCTTTAATTCTCCTGTAATTCCTGCCTTTTATTAGTATTGCCACTCTGAAGTTTTATGTATTTTTTATTTACTTGACTGTTAATGACACATATCTGAATTTGAGTTTTAATGTAGTCCCCAAATCTTTGTTTTAGTGTGTTGGTTTAACTCATTGATATTAATTTTGATAAATTATAGGTTGGACCTTATTTCTCTCACCTTTTGGGTATTTTTCATGTTTTCATGCCAAATTTGTTTTATCTTTTTTCCCCCGTTGGCTTTTTCTGTATTTCAAAATTTGTACTTTTTTCTGAATATATTTAACATACATATACTATTTTCACTTAAACACAGACACATATACATATTTGTAAACTTTTCATGCTAATAATATCAAAGCAATAAGATGATGCATTTCATTCCTTTTTCTACCCCATCACTCATTCAATAGTTGTGACTATAATATATAATTAAGATACATGTCATTACTAATTGCAGCTTATTTTCATTTCCTTTTTATGACTGATGATTCTTACATGTGCTTTCATTATCATGATGGTAGTAACGATTACTTATCATTAAATATAAGTTTTCATAGCTTTATTGATATGTTCTTTCTCTTGCTTTTTTTTTTTTCATTTTTTAATGGGTTTAGAAAAATTCTGGGTAAATCAAATTTTGAATAATTTTCCAGGAGATTTTATGGGTGTCTTATTTCCTCCATCTTTATTTATCTGATATTTTATTGTTTTTGATTTTACACAGGAATAATAGTATATTTGGTTAAAATACTCAAAGTATTTATTCCTTTAAATTCTATTTACTCAATAATACTTTTTATTGCTTGGAACTAATGTCAAGCTCCCACCCTACTCCACTATGAAAACCTTTTTTTTTTTCTTCTTATATGCTCTAGTCACATTACTTTTTCTTCAAAGTACACTTAAAATATCAGGATATATCTTGAGAGAGGTCAAATTTTGTACACTTGTTATTTAGACAATGAGATATTAAGGAGAATTTTCTTCTCACTCTGGTTTCTTCTTTTGTTACTGTGTATCCCATCATACCCTGTTCTCTAATTCTAGAATATTTATCCTTATAAAGCATTCCTTCTTTATTGTTTTCCATTATTTATATTTTTTGTAATTGGATCATTATTTACCCTTGTCTAAAGGACAGTAATATTCTGATATTATATTGAAGTATTTGGATGTTATCGAAAAAATACATGCATACATGTTTTAAAAAATTTGTCTATAAGCTCTTTCCTTTCTCTCTCCCGTCCATTTTGGCAGCTGCTCTTGGCTGGGGCTGTCCCGTACCTAAGGCAGGAAGATGGTGGCCGCAAAGAAGATGAAAAACTCGCTGGAGTCGATCAACTCTAGGCTTGAGCTCGCTATGAAAAGTGTAAAGTGTGTGCTGGGGTACAAGCAGACTCTGAAAATGATCAGACATGGCAAAGCGAAGCTGGTCATCCTCTCCAACAACTGCTCGGCCTTGAGGAAATCTGAACTAGAATACTACACTATGTTGGCCAAAACTGGTGTCCATCACTACAGTGGCAATAATATTGAATTGGGTACAGCCTGTGGGAAATACTACAGAGTGTGCACGCTGGCTATCATTGATCCAGGTGATTCTGATATCAGAAGAAGCATGCCGGAACAGACTGGTGAAAAGTAAATCACGTAGAATTTTTCTTTAATAAAACTGGCCACAGCTTGTTTCAAACACACACACACACACACACACACACACACACACACACACACACACACACACAATTTGTCTATATGATCATTCTTGACAGAAAGCTTTGAACAACTCTTCGGAGTTGATAAAATGCTTGGATCTGGCAACTATACAAAGAAGCAACACAGATGCAGTGGATGAAAGCATTGTCACCAGAGTCAGGCAGTCGAGGAGACTGTGCCATTCTTTACCAGATACGTGACCTCAGACAAGTAACTTAAATTTTTTTGTTTAATCTCTATTTATTTATCTATAAATGGAGATAAATAGACCTGCCTACCAAGTGAATAAAAATAGCTCAGGGTAATTTTTTTAGAGACCCTCTAAAGAAGAGTATTACATATCAGAAAATACTACTTGCTAGATTTATTTTTCTCTGAATTTTTAAATTAGTTTTCTCTGAAGGACTTTTCTCCTGTCTAAAAGTACTACCACTAAAAGAAAAAAAAAGTGGGGGGGGAGCCCTCCTTATTTAATCCAATACAAAATCTGCATTAAATTCCTTTATAATTACATTTATTTCAACTTTTTAAAAATCACATAAGCACAAAGAAATGATTAATAAAAATAGAAAGTGTGACTCAAATATGTATGAGATAAGATGAATAAAATATTGGCAAAAATTAGTGAGCTTTCCTTCCTAAAATTATTTACTAATGCTGTATATTTTTCCTATTATTATGATAAACATACTAGGAAAAGTCAATCCTGCTAACTGTGGGCATAATGCAAATCAGACCCTGCAAATATTTTTGTTTTCCTTCTTTCATCTTAGGAAATAATTTCCCAGAATTTTTTTCATAGAGGAGTTCAAGCAGGATTCCTCATCCTAATTTGATGATGATTATCAATCTAAAAAATGCATCAATAAAAAGGCAATATATAATAGTTATAACTAAACTTTGGGTTTTTCCAAGAGCAAAACTCATCACTATACAGCAATAGAGACTTGGGCTTTTGTTCTTGTAGTAAAGAATTGATCTAAACTCCACATCCTTCACTGGATTCGTTCAGTATTTTCTTTGGCACTTACGTTTTGAAATGTGGCAGAGTAGTTTTAAACTCGGTATCTGATGGAAACTGTTGAGTGCCAAAGGACCCACAATTTGAACTGACAGTGCTCCCATTAAGGAGGTCAAGAGTTAAAATTTCATAATGTTTTTTAAAATAAGAGAGATTGACAGAGTACTGACCCATACAATTAGAAATTTGGCATAGAAAAAAGTGAGGCAGACAAGCTGGAAAAGAACCTAAAATACTGATCCTAAAGAAGAGAAAGAAAGGTAGATTACTTTCCAGAAAGCAAAGACTTTAAATTTATTGAGACAGTGTTTCCTCCTAATATCCTTTTTTATTTTTAAATGCTATACTGTTACTGTTATTCTGTCAAATATATTAGAAAAGTCATTGCTGCCATTCTGCGAATATTTTTGCTTTCCATCATCATCTTAGGAAATTACTGTTTGGAATTTTTTTCATAGAGAAGTTTAAACAGGGTTCCTCATCTCAAGTTGATGATTACTATTACTCAAAAACAAAACAAAACAAAACAAAACAAAACAAAACAAAAAAACAAACCCACAAAAAACCTTTCGCATCAAGAGAAACACAATACACAATAGCGATATTGTTATAATATGCTAGTTGTACATTGTTGTCATTACTGTTGTAAATACTGCTGTATGACTGTGATAATAAGTAGTGAAATCTAGATTTTCCAAGTTAAAAACTTCTAAGGAAAAGAGAGTGGTGAACATAATGGAGATGAAGTTTACAAGTGATTAGTGTGCAAAGGATGTTCTTTGATAGTTTTGTATTTCGTAACTTTAATCTTCAGCAGAAAAATTGGGGCAATTGTTAACCTAGTATAAGGCAAATTTTACAATTATTTTTCATGTTTTACCTTTCTCTTTTTTCTCGTTCAAAATTGTTTCCCTTTTCCTCCTATTTTCTTCAATGATCTATTATTTATAAGAGTCTAAGTAATCAATTTAGAATGTTTCTAGATTAAGTTAAAAATTTATTTTAGGAATATGGTATAGAGGATTTGATCAAGGTTATAAAACTGAGTTTAAAATATTAAATAAACTTGCCTAAAACTCCAAATTATATAATTTACTAGGAAGTAACATAATATAAAAAGGGATAATGTTTTACAATACAAAATAATGATTTTATTGCACTGTGATTTTTTTATATTTTCCAATGAGTTTATGTATATTTTTAGGTTAGATAACATATGATACACATATAATAGGTTCTCTAATAGTTAATGATGTTTTCCTTTTTCTATAATTTGGCAATCAACCCAACTAGCTGCTATTTACATGACTCCTGTGGATAAATTATTTTATTATAAAAGCATTAAGATAAATCATACTTTGATATAGAAAAAATTGCTAATGTAATTAGTAATTGAAAGTAAAATGAAATGACGTGTATGGAGAGAGGATGATGATGTATTTGGTATGCCGTATTTTCTTAACATGCTGTTTCCATCCTAGTTTTTATATTGCTTTCCTGAATAATCCAAGGTCTCAACATTCTAAAATTACCAAAAATAAGTTATTTCATAAATTAGATGCCTAAAAAAGTTTTTTTTTCAGATTTTCATCTTTAAGGTATCTATTTTTCTTTAACAATTATAAATAATTCTATTTTTAAATTCTGATTTACAACTATTTTAACTCCATTGTTGAAGATGCACTGTCATAAAAACAGCCCATGTGGGAATGTTTCTAAACCCTGGAAAGATTATGTTCTGAACATAAATTAGTGTGTAATTGAGGTTAAGATTAAACTGCTTCTCCGCAAACCTTTTCTCTCAAGGTATCATGTTATCTTTCAGTTTTGCTTCTTAAAAATAGAGCCCTTCATTTCTCTATTGCCATATTTCACTTACTGTTACGTGGTCATGAACTGAAACTAAAATATAAATGGAATAAAACCTCATATTCTTCTTGTTCATTAACAATCCTCTAATACATGTTTTATTCAAATTATTCCAAGCTGATCAACACCCTCATTATATAGAATTTGATCTGGCAGTTCAAAAGATACTATAGTCACTTCTCTTTAGCTATTTTTTCACAGGATAATATGCTAACGGTAAATTTCAGTAGGAAAACCAGTTTTTACACACAGCAGGACAAATCACAGAATCCTCCCAATTGTAACAGCTTGAAAGTTAAAGATGAAATTTTTAATGGTGTTGTTGTCCAAAGAAAAGGAACAAAATAATCTATTCAGTTATTAAAGTTACTCCTTAAAGCCTGACAAAGGGTTTCCCACCTATATTTTGTGTGTACCTGCTCTAAGCATAGAAGTAATAATCCTTTCATAATATTATTTGATTTTTTTTTTTTAAAGATTTTATTTATTTATTTGTCAGAGAGAGGGAGGGAGAGAGAGCAAGCGAGCACAGGCAGACAGAATGGCAGGCAGAGGCAGAGGGAGAAGCAGGCTCCCTGATGAGCAAGGAGCCCGATGTGGGACTCGATCCCAGGATGCCGGGATCATGACCTGAGCCGAAGGCAGCTGCTTAACCAACTGAGCCACCCAGGCGTCCCATATTATTTGATTTTATTCTTCATTTAAATCGAAGATTGATATGGAGTAATCATTATTTTCCCCATCAGTTTCCTTATCTGTAAGAGCTCATACAGATGTTGTTTATTATCTAACGAAAGTGTTAAAGTTGTACATTGTGACTTTTCCCCGTGTTGTGGAATCATCGTCATTGTTATCATCATGTGATTTTGCTTTTTGTATTTTCCAAAGTTTCATCAGTTACAATGTATACACTTTCATACACTTTGCAAAATTTTGAATATAATTGATTATACTGCATGTGTTATTTTCATTCTGTTCTTGTTCATTGAATCCTTCCTATCCATTTCATGTTTTCTCTCATTCTAGATCAGAGGAGAATTACTATGTTACATCTAATACATCTTTTAATTGTAATATTAGGAACCATAATAAGTTATCAGTCAGGTGGTAACAGGGATTGTGAAATTAGATTCTTGCAATTAGAATCTGAACTATATAATTTATTAGTGTATTACCTGGACAACTAATCTAACTCTGCTTAAGGTTTCTCACCTATTAAAATGTGAAAAGTAGCACTGTCCACTGCATGTGGGTGTTCTGAGGATTAAAGTAAGTAATCCAATCAAAGTCCTTAGCATATAGCAAATACTTAATAGTTCTAGCTCTTCTTCTCTCTCTCCTTTGTCAATTACTACTATTGCTACGACTACGGCTATTTTCAGGTGAACTGCTATTACAAGTACCAATACCAATGCCATCTTTTAACACTAAATTTAATACTATATTCTAATGAGCAGAAAGTCAGATTTTTCTCAGTATAATAGCCTACAGTTTCATCCATGTTGCTGCAAATGGCAGAATTTCTTTCTGTTTTTTTAAGACTGAATAACATTTTATTGTGTACACATACCAAATTTTCTTTATCCATTTATCCATTGATGGACATTTATGAGGCTTCTGTGTCTTGGCTGTTGTGAATATTGTTGCAATGAACATGAGGGTACAGATATCTCTGATATCCTGATTTCATTCCTTTGGGTATGTACCCAGAGATGGGATTGCTGAATCATATAGTAGTTTTATTTTTTTATTTCCTAAGGAATCTACATACTGTTTTCCGTACTGGCCATGAATATACATTCCAGCCAACAGCGTACAAAGCTCTCTTTTCTCCACATCCTCATCAACAATTGTTTTCTTTTTTTAATTTAAAAAAAGTACTTGAGGACAACTAACCTATTTGGTGTAAAGTGAGAGGTTATTATGGGATTTGCATTTCCCTGATGATTAGTGATGTTGAGTGAGTCCTTTCCATTTACCTATGCCATTTGTATGTCTTTATAGAAATGTCTATTCAAGTATTTTGCCTTTTAAAAATCACATTACTTGGGGGACTTGCTATTGAGTTCCCTACACATTTTGGACTACATGATACCACTTATATAAGAAATATAAAATAGTCAACTCATAGAAATAGGAGAATGGCAGTTGCCAGAACCTAGGGTAGAGAGAAATGTATTATTAGTCAAAGGGCACAAAATTTTAGTTATGCAAGATGAATAAGTTCTTTTATTTTTTAAAGATTTTAAAAATTTATTTATTTGACAGAGATCACAGAGAGAGAGGAGGAAGCAGGCTCCCTGATGAGCAGGGAGCCTGATGCGGGGCTCAATCCCACGACCCTGGGATCATGACCTGAGCCGAAGGCAGAGGCTTAACCCACTGAGCCACCCAGATGCCCCAAAATGAATAAGTTCTAAAGAGCTGCTATAGCACAGTGCCTAGTTACAATAATGTACTGTATACGTACAAGATGGTTAAGAGGACAGATATTATGTTGTGTTCTTATCATAAATTAATAGTGATAATAATGATAGAAATAATAATGATAAAGAGGACAGGAAAAAAAACTTTTGGAAGTAATGGATAGGTTTATGGCACTGATTATGGTGATGATATTTCACAGATGTATACTTATCTCCAAACTCATCAAGTTGTACACATTAAGAATATACAACTTTTTCCATGTCACTATTAAGCAACTCTTTTTTTTTTTTTTAACTTTTTATTTTTTAAAATATTTTATTTATTTGACAGAGAGATCACAAGTAGGCAGAGAGGCAGGCAGAGAGACAGGAGGAAGCAGGCTCCCCGCGGAACAGAGAGCCCAATGCGGGGCTCCATCCCAGGACCCCGAGATCATGACCTGAGTCAAAGGCAGAGTCTTTAACCCACTGAGCCACCCAGGCGCCCTACTATTAAGCAACTCTTACAGTAAATTTCAATAAAACTAAATAAATGAAAACTTCCATCAAAAAAAATGACAAAGACAAAAGCTGTCAAATTTTATAGTCAAACTTAGATAAAATCTTAATAGGTTTTTACCGACTGTGAGGATCAGGGAAAGAACATAATCCCTCTGAATCCCAGACTTCTCAGTTCTAAATGCAGGAATAATGATGCAGCAACAAAGCTGTCACTTTTTATGCATATTAATAATATGTCTTGCAAAGCCTGGCACACATCAGGCTTTGGGTAAATATTAGTCCCTGTTTCCTCTTCCAATTTTCCCTAATGTAATTCAATTTTCGGAGTCTGATTTTGTTCCAAATTTGTATAATAATCATCAACACATTCCATAATTTATGCTTACCATTTTGTGAGGAAAAATAGGAATTGCTGATGTTCCAGATATTCAGAATATTAGGAGAAACAAAAGAAGGAAACACTAAAAATTTTGTCAGTGTTGTGAAACGATTTCAATGTTTCTATACCTAAAAAGTTTCAATAGCGGAAACAGGAAAATTTGAAAGCATAGATGTTTATTGTTATTGTTATTTGAAAGCATTTATGTTTAACATATTTTATTGTTCATATTTTCTCTTAAGAAAATGTGTTATCAATCTATGAGATAGGAATCTCTCATTATGTTAAATTGCAAAGGATTGATCTTCATGTAGAATTGTAATTGATATAGCTTTTTTTTTTTTTTCAAAATAAAGCCCTAAAAAGAAGTTAGTTGTTAACTAAAAAGTGCAGTCCTTTTCCATGGGATTAAAGATGTCTTCATCAAGAATTATAGTAATTTTTAATATTGTAATACTAAGCTAAACTAGTTATTGTGACCCTTTAACAATTAAAAATAACTGATTAAAAATAACTTATTTGAAAAGTGCTCTCTTTTTTTAAGATTATTTATTTATTTATTTGATAGAGAGAGACACAGTGAGAGAGGGAACACAAGCAAGAGAAGTGGGAGAGGGAGAAGCAGGCTTTGCTGAGTAGGGAGCCCAATGAGGGTCTGATCCCAGGACCCCAGGATTATGCCAGAGGGAAAACAGACCCACCCAGGTGCCTGGAGGAGTGTTCTTTTTATTTATTTATTTATAAAATAGTTTTATTTATTTATTTGTCAGAGAGAGAGAGAGGAGCGAGAGCGAGCACAGGCAGACAGAGTGGCAGGCAGAGGCAGAGGGAGAAGCAGGCTGCCTGCCAAGCAAGGAGACAGATGTGGGACTGGATCCCAGGACGCTGGGATCATGACATGAGCAAAGGCAGATGCTTCACCAACTGAGCCACCCAGGTGTCCCAGGAGTGTTCTTTTTAAATAACATGTTTATAATCACAATGAAGGTGCTAGAAATGACATCAGTATTTGCAGAAATCTGCTTCTTTTATATATAGTCATTAACAATTCCATACATCATCATCCAGTACTTACCAAATTGTTTTTTAACAAAATACAATTAAAACTAACATCTATTCAATCAAAACTCTCCCCTAGTTATCCAAATCTCCTTTTAAGACATCCTGATGCATCAAGGATTTTATCAGTTTTACTCCCTAAAATTCTCTCTCCTAACTCCAGTTTGGACTAATTATCCTATATGCCTGAGACATCTATCTAAGTAGAACAGGAGTTCTTTGACTATTTAAACTTATATTAAATTCATCTTTGTAAGGTAATTTATTATACAGTATGTACTCATAATAAGAATTTTAAATATTAACAAATAGAACATTAACTATTTTTTCTCATCATTTATTTTACATTTTAATATGTTGAAAATGATCTGAATATTTTATAATGATTACATACCTATGTGTTCTATAAGCTGCCCACATTAAAGAAGTCATTCCATCCTGATCCATCAGATCTACATCCTGATAGAATAAAAAGAAAAAAGTCAGACAGTAAAAATTTCTAAGTTCCTGCCAAATATACTTGGAAAAATCGAATTACATAACACAGGAGAAGCCAATATAACACTCGTCTCAATCAAGGCCGGTTTATTAAAATTTTTCTTTTTTAACTTTTAAAATTAAACTATTTATTGTCACTAAATATTTTAATTAATGGGCATATATTTATTGACTATACATTAAATATGTATTTAATTAACATATATTATAGATTTCATTTTTCAGATGCTTTAATTACCCTTTCAATGTTTTGCATTTAAAGATCTTGACATATTCTTCATCTTTCATCCACAGATCAATATATGAAATTCTTCTACCTGAAATGTTGTTTTTATATTTGATAGCTATAAGACCAAAATAATGACATTCAATATATGTAAGAAAAAAAGATCCAGAGATCACAAACTCACCAGTTTATGATAAAATGAATTATCTTATTAACTAATTTTTATGAAGTACTATCAACTATGGTTTTGTTTGAATATCATTATATATTTTTCTATACTCTTAAATAGATATTTGGTCCATTAACTTTCTATTTCAAACATTTTGGTGGGTATATATCTTTATAATGTAAGCTCTTTATTCTTCTGCAAAGCAATAGATACAGGCTATTGCTGACATTACAATAATTCCAACTAGCCCCACATTCCAGTACTTTAGATATTGATGACATAAATGTAAGATAAATTTTAAAGTCTCAATATGAGAAAACTAATACTTTAATATAGAAGAAAAAAAAGCTAATGGACATTATTTAGACTTGAAAAGGCAAACATAAATAGGAAAATGATGTAATTAAAGTCTAAGCTTCCAAATAAAAATGACATATTGATTTTTCTGTATTTGGTATAGTATACCTAATTATTCAGAAATACTCACTTTTTAAAAATAGCACAAAAAGTGACTGCTTGGGATTTCAGTTATGCACAATAGTACTAGTTACATAGTGAGAAGACTAGCAAAGTGTTTGGGAATTGGAAAAGATTTATTTTTCCATTTAGGAAGAAAATCTATTTTCCTAATAGACAATTTGGTGAATTTTTCATTTCCAAGAAAGCAGAAACTAACTTTAGAGATCAAAGCCAATAGAAAAAGCTGGATCACTTCCTTAATAAAACTGGGACACTTTAAGAAAAGATACATTAGATATCTGTATTTCTGAGAAAGTCATCGCTAGTTTCTGATATTCATATTCCTGTACTTCATATGCAAGGTTTCTCAGCAGTGGCACTATGATATTTTGCTGAGTAATATTTTGTTTGAGTAATATTTTGTTATATAGAAGGTATCCTGTGCATTTTAGAATGTTTAACAAGACCTCTATCTGGCCTCTACTCACTCGTCCAATATCTACCTGAATTATGACAGTTAAAAAAAAAAGACAAAACTCTGCATTTTAATGATACTTCCCAGGGAGACAACATTGCTTCAGCTGACTTTTTAATCTATATTTGGAACATAACACATCGTTTATCTGTTATTTTCGGGTATTTTAAGTTTTTTTTCCAATGTTTGGCAGTTATGAGTAATGCTTTTTGAGACATCATTTACAAATCTTCTTACGGATAAAGGTTTTTATTTCTCCTTGGTATACCTAGCAAAATTACAGGGAGCTATTTTGTCTGGGACACCATCTTTCCACACTGGTTTCTCTGAGTGCTTCTCATTCTTATGTGGTCTGCAGTTTAGGTCTACAGTTTACTACAAAACTGTCTTATTGTCAACCTCATGACTCCTTTGCATTTGGCACTCTGTTTCAACTACTTCTGGGTTTCTCTTAAGAATGGGAGTAATTTTTGTCATAGCTCTTCCAGGCTAAGCTGTGGGAAAGACAGTGGGTTTCCTCAGATCAGTTCATGTCACACTCAGGCAGATGGAATATTCCTGTTCCTCCTTTAGAATGTTGAGACATAAGAACTTCACTTGGCTCACTAGCCCCTTTCCTTCTATGCTCCATTGATCTCTTGCATTCTCCACTGATTCTACCCAGGAAGCAAAAAATCGAAGGCAAACCCTCTAGATGCACACTCAACAAATGTGTCTGAAGCCCTTCTGTTGTTCCACTACACCGGGTCCTTTTCCAGATAATTTTCTGGACCCAGAAATAAGATATCTACAATAGCTCTTCTCTCAGTGCTGCACTGACTTCCCATCCTCACCAAGAAGCCAAATAACAGGTACATTAATCTGTGATCCAGTGATTAAAAGGTCAAAAGTCCTTGCCATGACAACAGATTCTTCTCATCCACAAAACTGGGAAGTGGACATTGGAAAGTACTATATGAGAGTCTTGTATTATCTGACCTGGATTGCCAGACACAACAGTCAAGGCTTCCAGGAAAATGATCTCCATGCCACTGTTCTCTACCAAGACTGGCACAAAGACATCTAATTGTCCAGGAGGTAGGGGGAAAGAAGAAGAAAAAGAAAAACATCCAGAACCCTGGCTTCAAGGGAATCTCCATAATACATGTTTTAGCTTTCCAATTCTCTAGACATGGGGAGGGAGGAATATATTAAAATCAATGCAAATATCACTCTACTAAAGCAGATTTACTAATTATTTAGTGAGGGAGAGATAAGCTCTAACACCTCTCTTGTATAGATTTCAATGAATACTGGTTTGTGTGATGCAGAATGTTCCAAGGGAGGAGGAAAAATCAAGTTGCCTACAGGCAGCATTAAAGAATGAGCATTCGTGGTAAAATGCCAAAAGATATCTCAGGAAAAAGTGGTGTGAATCTCTACAGCAC
Source organism: Enhydra lutris kenyoni (assembly GCF_002288905.1). Lineage (NCBI taxonomy): Eukaryota > Metazoa > Chordata > Mammalia > Carnivora > Mustelidae > Enhydra > Enhydra lutris. The sequence goes on from NW_019154091.1 coordinate 18,238,422, forward strand.
ATGTGGAGGAAAAATCACTGTTACGCCTAGTTTTGTATTTGTAATATTATTTTATTTATAATGTTGTTTTATTATATAATATTACGTTACTATAAATTTCTCTCCAATTTTATGTTTAAGGTGCCACAAAATCTGTTTTTGCTCCTGCTTTGTGTAGATTCCACTAACACTGAAATAGCGATCGCCTGGAGTTTAAGAAATAAGTATGGGCTGTTGATATATATACATGGGAATTGTCAGCATACAGAGGGAATTTAAAGTTATGAATCAGAATGGATTACCAAGGGAGTAAGTACAGATAGAAAAGAGGTTCAAAGAATGATCCCTCAGGCACACCCAAAATGTAGAGGCCCTGAAGAATCCAATGTTAGAGACATTGCAACTGGATGAAAAAAGGCCAACAAAGGATACAGAAAAAGAACAGTGTATTAAGAAAATAAAGAAATGTGGTGGTTTGGACATCAAGTGAAAATAAATGTTTCTTTCTTTCTTTTTTTTAAAGATTTTCTTTATTTGTCCGAGAGACAGAGCACAAGCAAGGGGAACGGGCAGAGGGAGAGGGACAAGCGGGCCTCCTGCTGGGCCAGGGGCCTGACATGGGGTGCAGGCCGATCTCAAGACCCTGAGAGAATGACCTGAGTGGAAGGCAGATGCTCAACCCACTGAGCCAGCCAGGTGTCCGGAAAGTAAATGTTTCTAAAAGGAAGTGTTCAACAAGGCCACGATGGCTGATACGTTAATATCCAAGATAAAGATAGTAACAACAACAAAAACAATAGGTAACATGTATCACACTTACCTTATGCCAGGGAGTGTTCTGAGCACTTCAGGTCTGTGAACACTCAATCCTCACAACAATTCCATGAGACAAGTGTTAGCATATTTCCAAATTTGCAAATGACAACTCTGAGACCCCAATGGTGAAGTGACACATCCAAGATCATACAGGTAGCAAGGAGAGGGATCAGGATTTGCACTCAGGCTACCTGCCTCCTGAGTCCACATGCTTAAGCATCTTTTACATAACCATGTCTTCCTCAGTGTCTGAGAACAACTACACACATCTGTATCTTCTTTCCGTGAGTTTTGCTAATGACTACTTCAGACTTGAATGTGTTCATTGTCTAGGAAGTCTGCTTATTTAGTACAATTATGGGTAATTTATTTCTGTCTTACAAATTAATATCTTATATGAATTCAAAAAGCAACTCCATTATATGTGGTTTTAAATCCTAGAATTTATTTCCTAGAATCACCTTTTTCCCTGACTTCATACTCCCTTCTATTATAGTCAGATATCTGCATTTTTTGGTTGAATTGTCAAACATGAACACACCACCAAAACGTAAAGAAGGACAGAAATTAAGCTGTTGGTGAAGGATTCAGCGCACCTGTTTCTAATTAAGACCTGGCAGTGGCTGCTAAATCCCTCTTCCATGTATCTGGACAGAGGCTCCTGAGACCATGTTGTCTCTTTATCCTCTGAGTTACTCCAGAACCAGTCCAGCAGGGAGGGTCTTCATCCCTGCTGTAAGAGATGCTCCCCACAGGGAGTCACACCCTCCAGCAAAGCTCAAACTATAATTGAGATTTCCTGGCAAATTCCATGGGAGGAGAATCAAACCCTAAAGAGCCTTGCAGGAAAGACTTTCCATTGATTTCAGCTCTGCCTAGTTCACCACAAAACTTTTACAGACGGTAATAAATTGGTTAGTGTTTTAAGACAGATTCTTCTACTATAGGGAACGAAAGAAGAAAAAAAAGGAAGCGAACAGATGAAATCAGATGAAATGTGTTTTCTCTGAAGGTGAAAAGAAATTTCTGCCCTTGATGTTATTTTGGATACCCATGACTAAACAGAGACGGACATGACCAAGGGGTGGATAGAATTCATGTTTGCTGTGAATTTTATTTCAGTGTAGCAAAGATGATCATCTTCAGCTTATAAAACAGTCACAGAAAGAATGAGAATCAGACACCTTAAAATTATTCAGTGGCAACTGTGTGATATGGTGTGACAGAGTGTCACTAATACCTGTGGCATAATCTGTATTTATAAACAGAGACTGCTACTAGTCACAAATCCCAAAACAAATACATTTGTTGTACTGTGATGCCCTTAGGAAGAATTGCATTCGATCATCTGGCTTGGTCTTCTCCGAATGATTTTAACTGAACTAAAAGAACTGCAGTAATATCTGAACTAAAGGTCCCACTGAATTGATAAAAGAGAGTGTCAAAAACCTATTTCTTTGAAAAAATTGGAAAGATCCCCAGTGGGGTTGAGGTTATGTGGAAATCCTGCCTCAAATAAAATGAGGGAGAAATCTCACACTTCCTTGCAACAAGTAAAAACAAGAATAACAATAACTTTATTAAAATGATGTATAGAGCATATTCAACAAACAGAAAAACATAACTAAATTTATCTGAGAATTTCATCAAGAATAGCGTACAACATCTGGATGCTATAGTTTTGGTGTTTATGTTCCAAAAAAGCTTGTTTTTGCCATCAGTTTTGCTTAATATAAAGGTGTCCATATGTGTACCAAATTCATGAGGAGTTCTTTACTGGAGCTGTTACTATTACGTTTCTTTAAATTGTTTATTAAATAGCCATTCCAATAACCTAAAGAACTATTTTCCTTAAAAAGTGTATGACAAATTTTATTTTGAAATATCTTATACTTTCAGTCCAGTTCACATGTAATTATATTCATGACCACTCTCTTTCTTAATTAATAGTATGAATGTTGGTGTACTGAAACATTTCAAATTACAAATATCGTAAAGGGGGATCAATAGCTGAGAATGGACAGGAAATAATTATTTTGTTTGCTTTTCTTTGTTGGGTTGAAATAGGGATTGTTTATTGAGAATGAACATCATAAAACCATATATATATATGTATATATATATATATGGTTTTATGATGTTCTATGACACCTAATATATATGTTAGGTGTCATATATATTAGGTGTCATAGATGGAGAACAGATTTGAAAATGGGACTTTCACATACTGATAAAATCTTATCAGATAAAAGGTGTTATCTGTGTTATGTCTTTATTTCCTGACTGTGGAGTTATGGACTACCCACTTATAAATTTGAGTCTCTTCCTTGCCAGTTGAGTGACATTGGACTTGTTAATAGTCTTAAATGTATAATTGGGATACTAATATAATTTACTTAATATAGCGATTACTGGGAAAATGGAATAATATATATATAATATATATAAAGAGCAAGAAAAAGCATCTCCTTCATAACAAGTACTTAATATATGGTAGCTATTTTTCTCCTCCTTATTAAATTATATAGTTTAATATTATAAAGACAATAACTTTTTTGATATACATAAATTGTAGAAGTTTATATTTCAAATACAGATGACCTGAATATTTAGATCCTAATAGCCATTTTCCTCATTTTTCTTTTGTTTTTATAATATTTTATTTATTTATTTGACAGAGAGAGAGATCACAAGTAGGCAGAGAGGCAGGCAGAGAGAGAGGGGGAAGCAGGCTCCTCGCTGGGCAGAGAGCCCGATGCGGGGCTCGATCCCAGGACCCTGAGATCATGACCTGAGCCGAAGACAGAGGCTTAACCCACGGAACCACGCAGGTGCCCCTCCTCATTTTTCTATGTATTATAGTTTTTAACTGAGTTGAGTAATCTTAATAACTGAATGTCTTTATCAACTAGAGTGTACAAAACTATGATTGATTATCAAAAACAATTGCTCCCAAAAGGAGCCGAACTTCTAGGATGCTTTGGCCAACAGATAGTTATCAAGTTGACAATTTTAAGGCGGCTATACAATTTATATCATTATTGTTATTTTTAAAACTGTGATTATGAATATCTCTTTTGTTCAAATGAAGAGTATCACCTACTGATATAAAAGCTTTAGTGAAGATTAACAGTTCTCCACAAAATTTCTTTGAGGTGTGACATTCTATCTCACTACATTAATTACTTCAAGATACAGTCAATTCTTATAATTTATCATAGTTATATTCTGTAATGTGGCTACAAATGCTCAGTTAATTGTACTGAATCATTTCTCCTAAGAAAAATACAGGGTTAAGTTCTTGTGAGTCTCTGGTCACATTTTCAGAAATTGATCATTAGATGACTTGTTTTATGCATTTACTTAATACATCATTGATTCATTAATATTGAACTCAATGAACTCAGTAGAAGTCAACTGCACTGTAACTCTTACCTAATGGAAGCTTATCTAACACACGTATTTTTTCCCTAAGGCACATCACAGCCTGCTTGTACTTAGGAACAGGAAAACCACTACAGCACTATGCATGGGTGTCATTTTAAACCAAAACCACCAACAGAAAGCACAAAAATTTAAGTGTAGCATGAAATAGACCACAGAAAGAACACTAATTTACAATATAACAGGAAACCGAAAAATTTTGGAAAAAAAAAAATGAAAGAAGAAGAGAAAAACCTTAGCTGAGAACACGTGAGTGAGGTAACTCAAATTTTTTGCTTCTCTACTTATGTCTATAAATGACTATCAAAGTGTCACGAGTTTTCATTTGGAGATCACAAATACATTTTACTGAGTAGGCAAATTTGAAAAAACAGAATCCATGAATACAGAGGGTTGACTGTATTTATGGTGAAATTCTGTCTTCAATGGATTAGTCTAGTGGAACTGCATCCTATTTTTCAAGTTGTCATATATTAATCATAACCTTCATGTCCTAGGAAGAATGTGAATCAACCAATTCCCTCCCTAAAATATTATCTCCTTTTTTGTCTTCCCTGTGAGAGTTGGGGAAAATTTGTGTAATAATGAATACAGATCTATTCAATGCACTATAAGATCTAATTAAAAAAAAAAAAGAATTTTTACCATAAAAAAGATTTTCCTTGTAACACAATACCCTACATTTCTGAGCAACAATGATAACAACAATAGTACCAAAAGTGCAGCTTTTCTTTTTAAAATTTTCTTGATTTAGGGATGCAAATTACTACTCTAAAAGTCTACATACATCCTAGAAGTAAATACAATTAAATATATTCTTGTGGCTTTACGGGCCTCATTATGTAGTCTCCAGCTTTACTCCAGGGAACAATGGTATATGTGAGACCACATTTTGTAGCTCCTTAGGTCATGGAAGAAAAACAGCACAGATGTTGCCGAACTCAAAACTAACATAAAGACAGAAGGTTCTCTGACTAGTTGATAAAGAAGTATGTCCCCAGAGAGAAAATATTGACTTGCTAAACACCTTTTTGTTTATTTATTATCTCAACTTTTTTTCATAAGGTTTAAGATGGGCATCCCAATCATAATCTAATCTACCCAAGTTTCATCTGTTTGTTTTGTTTTGTTTTTGGTCTTTTAAAAGTTATCCAAATGGGGAAATTGATCAAGCAGATCAATTTTGACATTTTCTAAATTCACTGAAAGATGAAAAAGAGTGACCTGAGAGGCGCCTGGGTGGCTCAGTGGGCTAAAGCCTCTGCCTTCGGCTTAGGTCATGATCTCAGGGTCCTGGGGTCGAGCCCCTCATTGGGTTCTCTGCTCAGTAGGGAGCCTGCTTCTCCCTCTCTCTGCCTGCCTCTCTGCCTACTTGAGATCTCTCTCTCTGTCAATAAATAAATAAAACCTAAAAAAAAAAAAAAAGAGTGACTAGAAAATTTCTAAAGAGCATTTTCAGTTTAACGAAAACCATGACTCCTAAAAATATTAATTCAAACTTGAATATTCGAACAGTAAAATATATTTTGAAGCTATTCTTCATTATTTCTATCATGCTATGAAAATCAAACAAAAGTAATTCTTTACTAATAATCACACTTTTTAATCAATGACTATAATTACAAGAGAAAAATAATATATTTAAAGAAAGAAAGAAATGTGTACTTTCAAAACAGAAAACCAGATGACTGTGTTGCTAAATGTGCAAGGGTTAAATGATATTCAGGGATTTGCAGTCTAATTTTTAGTAATCAGTTATTCAAACACACACACATAGGGGCGCCTGGGTGGCTCAGTGGGTTAAGCCTCTGCCTTCGGCTCAGGTCATGATCTCAGAGTCCTGTGTTGGGCTCTCTGCTCAGTGGGGAGCCTGCTTCCCCCTCTTTCTCTGCCATTCTCTCTGCCTACTTGTGACCTCTGTCTATCAAATAAATAAATAAAATCTTTAATAAAAAATAAACCAAAAAACACATACACATAAACAACCTTTTAATGTATAGTGCTTTCCAATCTTCATTGTGTAAATACTGCAACCATGGTTGATTTCTAACTACCAACATGTCAGGAAAGATGGAACACAGAGATGGGAAGTAACAGGAACGTTCAGCTCTCATAAGCTGGTAAAAGCTGACTCCAGCACAGTGCCAGTTATATCTCTGAACAATTTTTTTTCATAAATATGATTTTTTTAACCAATCAACCGATAAAATTACATTCCTTAAGAATACAGCTTATTTTGCATTGTATGTAGCTCTTAGGGCAAAACATGTCAATATTCCTGAAGCTTAACTGATCTTACTGATTTTTTTCTCAAAATTTTATATACTACTGAAATACTGTTATTAGCATGTATTTTAAAAGACAAAAATTATCATTTATAAATACCTACTTTGTATATAAATGATTATTTCTTATAAATATTTAGATTGACATGGTTAGACTGAAAACCAATCTTGAATTTCATCTGGCATCCTTCCTAATGCCTAAAAGTGCAATTCATGAGTGTATGTGTTTGTGAGTGTGGGTGTGTTTGTGGATGACTATGAAGATGAATGTGAATGTTTTTGTGAGAAGGAAGGAAAAAGAAAGTACAGAGAAAGAATTATCTTTCTTAAATACTGTTAAGATATTACCAGTAAACTTAATTGTCAAGAAAATATTGTATAATTTACTGCGTGGCTAGGAAATTATTTATGACAAGGTGTCTTGTGAATATATCAATATATTGAAAGGATCAAGGTGGTTTTTTTTTCCAGTTAAATTTATAGTGTCTGTTTTGCTTTTCATTTAACATTTTTTTTTTTTACTCTAAAATTATGATTCCAAAATAGTATTACTTTTTCTTCCTTTTTGTGTTTGGTATTTATAATAGGGTTTGAATCATCAAAGTCTGCTTCCAGGTATTTGAAGCAGTAGTAGATGAGAAACTGTGAATCACAGGTTAGGAACATTGATATAGATTCCTATTCAAATTTTAGACTATAATTGCATCATTTTGCATAAACTCATATTTAAAGCACATTTAGATTCCATGCACTATCAAATTGATGTGTAAGTTTTCACAATCACTTCTATAGCAAACGATTTTTTTCAAGAATATAGTTTTCACTTAAATTTTATTTCTTGTCTTTTTTTGTTCTAACTGAATCAAGATCAGTTAAGCCCTTAACTATTGCTATTTTGCTAATGCTCATTTAATGCAGCAAGTTGGTTGAAGTGTAGTTTCAAAGGTTAAAACTATGACTTTTATGCAACCATGAAGTGAGCATATGCCAAATGTTTTATTTAACTCATTATTTAATTACAGAACAATAAGATGGTAAAATTAGTTGACAGTATTTGATGACCTTATATTTACAGTTTAATGAATGAAAATTAGGTTTTGATTGCAATATTAGATACTAAATGAGTATGTCTTATCTGATAAAAATAAACTTCCACTAAAGATAAATTATTTACATGTTTAGGTACAATTATCTACATCTTAACATGTAAAATACACTAAGTTTGTGGCCTTTAATAAATAATCTTAACAGTACAGTTTTCTGATTTTCTTTTATTTTTCAAATCCTATTAAAAGAATTGCCTAAATTGCTCTATTTTATATTTAAACATAATTTGAGATATTTAATGTTTGATGAGATGAAAGCTAAAATGTATTTAGATCTTAAAGTTTTCTTGCAAATATCCATACTTTTTCAACAAATATTTTTGACTCCGCCTTTGTGTTAGATATTGCTCTGTATACTATATATACAGTAATGGTCAAAGTAAAAATCCCTGCATTCATAAAACTTAAATTTTAGGGGCAGAGAAAACAGACATTAAAACTACTCATGGTATATCTGGATGGCTCAGTTAATTAAGCATCTGCCTTCAGCTCCAGTCATGATCCCAGGGTCCTGGGATCAAGTTTTTCATTGGGCTCCTTGCTCAGTGGGGAACCTGCTTCTCCCTCTGGCTACCTCTCTCCCTGCTTGTGTGCTCTCTCTTTTTCTCTCTTTAACAAACAGAATCTTTAGGGGAAAAAAAAAAAGAGCTACTCAGAAAAATATAAGTAAAATCTATAACTTTTTAAAATAATTATTTATTTTAGAGAAAGGGGAGGGGCAGAGGCAGAGAAAGAGTCTTAAGCAGAAACCTCACTGAGCATAGAACCTGACTACAGTCTTGCTCTCATGACCCTGATATCAGGACCTGAGCTGAAACCTAGAGTCAGCACTTAACTGTGCCACCCAGGTGCCCCAATTCTATAACATTTTTGAATGTGCTATGAAGGAGGAAACACTGTAAAAAGATAATGGGAATCTTTTTCCTGTAGCAGCTTGCATGGAGTTAGCTCATGGGTCTGGGAGATCCGAAAATTGAGATAATCTTTGCTCCCCGACAGCTGCACCCGACAGCTCTGCAGCCCTCACCGTACCACAAAATGAATATATTGAGTTACACTGGAAGCGCTATGGCTATCCTTTGGATTACCATGAGAAAAAGAGAAAGAAAGAAGGTCGAGAGGCTCATGAACATTCAAAGAAGGCAAAAAAGGTGATTGGTCTGAAAGCTAAGCTCTACCATAAACAGCACCATGCTGAGAAAATACAAATGAAAAAGACTATCAAGATGCATGAAAAGAGAAACACCAAACAAAAAAATGATGAGAAGACTCCACAAGGAGCAGTACCTGTGTACCTACTGGACAGGGAGGGACAGTCCCGAGCTAAAGTACTTTCCAATATGATTAAACAAAAAGGAAAAGAGAAAGTGGGAAAATGGGAAGTTCCTTTACTCAAAAGTTCGCGCCCAGGGAGAAACAGAAGTATTAAGAACAGGAACGAGAAAGAAGAAAGCATGGAAGAGAATGGTCGCTAAAGTCTGCTTTGTTGGAGATGGCTTTACTCGAAAACCACCTAAATATGAAAGATTCATTAGGCCAAAGGACTTACGTTTCAAAAAGGCCCATGTAACATATCCTGAATTGAAAGTCACCTTTTGTCTGCCAACCCTTGTTTTTAAAACAAAACAAAACAAAACAAAACAAAAAACCTTCACCCGCAATATATACAACTTTGGGTGTTATTACCAAAGGTACTGTAATTGAGGTGATTGTGAGCTAGTTGGGCCTTGTGACACACGGAGGTAAAGCTATTTGGGGAAAATATGCCCAGGTTACCAACAATCCTGAAAATGATGGATGCATAAATGCAGTCCTGCTGGTTTGACAGCAGTTTCAGACAAGCAATTCCTTATAATTACTGAAGACTACACACCAATCAGGAAGACGACCATTACTGTGGTGGTTCTGAAAACTACCAAACAGCCCTACAATATCTGCAGTCATCAAGAGAAGCATTTATTCTATTGTGAAAAACATTAAAATAGACATTTATTTTTTTAAAAAAAAGATAATGGGAATTTGTAATGGAGGTTGGGGGAGAGGAAGATTTCACCATGAAATTGGGTAGTGAGGGTAGTCTCATTAAAACGATGAGATAACGAGCAAAAAGAGAGCCTAATCCACACATAGTTTTAAGTTAGAAAGTAAATAAGTAAAATGAAATGATGAGATTTACCCCAGTAGGAAAAAACACACCTGGTGTCAAGATCTCAGCTTCTATGTACCATTCTCCTATAAAAGGAACCAAGGATCCTTAAGTAAATGGCTGATTTTAGGACTGGGATAGTGAAAGTGCAAGGTAATCCTGCAGCATTTTGTAGGACCAGGAATTTAGGTGCAGAAAAAAACAAAAAGCTGGGACTGGTGAAAAGGATACAGGAGCCAACATTAAAGGACTCTCAATGGCCTAAGCTGGAACAATTTGAGCAATAAAGTAAGTAGCATAGTACTAAATCATAACCCAAATATATAAAATAAATATTCATAAGGTCATATGATATAAATGGATGATATATATAAATATCCATTGATATAAATGGATGATTATATAAATACAGAAGAATGAAAAAAATCTTCTTTACAGAATTCTAATGTATATTAGATACACCCTCCTGTAGATGAAGCTTAATCCCACTCTTTCTAGATGGTGGGCTCAATTTAGTGATTTGTGTCCAAGTAACAGAATACGGAAAGGGAAAAATTATAACTATACAATAGAGAAACCTGCCAAACACTACCCTAACCAAGCGATCAAGGATAGCATCCTCAGTTATGTCATGCAGATATCATTTATCTCCTAATATAATGTGATGAAAAGAGCATGTCACCACTGTGATATTCTTTCCAAAAACCCTTAGTCACAGTCCAATCATGAGACAAAAGAACTCTAACTTAAAGTGCATTCTGTGAATTATCTGACTAGTACTCTCCCAAACTGTGAAAGTCATGAAAAATAAAGACAGAGTGAGGAACTACCATACAAGAAGAAAGGAAGGGGACACAACTACATGCATTATGATATAATGAATAGGATCTTCCAAACGAAAAAAATAAAAGACTTTAGTGGAAATCCAAAACGTGTGGCGTTTAGTTGATAATGTGCCAATATGGGTTTTCAGTTTTGACAAATATACTACAGGGTACTATAAAATGATAATATCAGGGAAAACTGAAATTAATGGAGGGATACACAGGAACTCTACATATTATCTTTGGAAGTTTTCTGTAAAACTAAAATTATCCCAAAATAGAATGTAAATTCTTTTTAAAGATTTTATTTATTTTTTTGACACACAGAGAGAGAAATCACAAGTAGGCAGAGAGGCAGGCAGTCTTCCTGCTGAGCAGAGAGCCCGATGCAGGGCTCCATCCCAGGATCCTGAGACCATGATCTAAGCCGAAGGCTGAGGCTTAACCCACTGAGCCATCCAGGCGCCCCTAAAATGTTAATTTTAATTTTTTAAAAAGATTTTATTTATTTATTTGAGAGAGAGAGAGAGGTTGTGTGTGCCCGCATGCAAGTGGGGCGAGGGGCACAGGGAGAGGGAGAAGCAGACTGCCCACTGAGCATGGAATCTGCCCTGGGGCTCAATCCCACACCCTGAGATCATGACCTGAGTTGAAGGCAGACCTTAACCAACTGAACCACCCAGGTTCCCCGTAAAATGTAAGTTTTTAAATAAAGGTGATATTTGAGGAAATATTTGACTGAAGTAAGATAGTGGCCCTTGAGAACATTAAAGCTGAGGGCATGAATAGAATTATGCCAGATAAAGGCAGTAAAGGCTGGTTAAGTGCCTGGGTGGCCAAAGAACAACAAGGTGGTAAGAGTGTCTATCTAAAACTGAGTGAGGGATCAGTAAGAGAAGGGAAGCTATTTTTTTCTTTTTTTTTTTTTAAATTTTTATTTATTCATTTGACAGACAGAGATCACAAGTAGGCAGAGAGGCAGGCAGAGAGAGAGAGGAGGAAGCAGGCTCCCTGCCGAGCAGAGAGCCCGATGGGGGGCTCGATCCCAGGACCCTGAGATCATGACCTGAGCGGAAGGCAGAGGCTTAACCCACTGAGCCACCCAGGTACCCCAGGAAGCTATTTCTTAAGGGGAGTAAGACTACGTGTGTGTATCTGTGTGTGTGTGTACTTGTGGGTGTACACATATGTGTGTTAACATACATGTGCATGCTTGTGCTTGTAGGAATCTCTGCCAACATTTGCAAGATTTCAGATTGTTTTTCTCACTATTTACATCCGCTACTTTTATTTTTGTTATTTTCCTATCTCCTAACTACAAATACATTGTCAACTTTATTTCTTGGGAGGAGGATTATTTGCCAGTGAAATCAAGGACAATAGAAGAAATAATATAGGGTGTATTTCCATATATTTTTTAAAGATTTTATTTATTCATTTGACAGAGAGATCACAAGTAGGCAGAGAGGAAGACAGAGAGGGGGAAGCAGGCCCCCTGCTGAGCAGAGAGCCCCATGCGGGCCGGGATCCCAGGACCCTGAGATCATGGCCCGAGCCGCAGAGGCTCAACCCACTGACCCACCCAGGTGCCACTACATATTTATTTTTATGTGGAATTTTAGTTCAGTTTTCTACCAAGTACAAAATAAAAACATTTCATAGCACTTTCTAAAATGTTCCAGACTGGACTTTATTACACTAGTATTAATAATAATTATCTTGGCTATGATTATAGTTCCCAATCTAATAGAAACATTTACTTACAAACTGGTATTATTTGCTTTGTTTTTATTTGCCTTGTGTATAATTAAATCATCACTTCACCATATCTTTTTTTTTCACTTCACCATATCTTATGCATGAAAAAAGTACCCTTCTCTTGCATTAAAATTTCCCGACAATTCTGACATATCTATGTTATCAAGCAAAATGACCACTACAATCATTGTAAAACTACAGGTAGAATCTGAAAATATTTTTGGAGTTGCAGAGTCTTAAAGTTTTTCCTTCCCTTGGTATTTGTGATACAATGAGTCATAAATTCATCTGCTTGTGCTGGTGTTAAAATAGAACCTTCCTCAGCCTCTTTTAGAGGTTTGTTTTCCAACTAAAGATCTGCTTTAGCTAGGTGGAACTAGTATGACTTTATACTGTGCCAAAAAACTACAGTGAAACATCTCCTTAACTACATAATACATTCAAGCCATCTGTTTCTTACTGTATTATGTTTCTAAACTATCAGATTATTGTTTCATCCATAGAATTATGTCTCCAGAAAAAAAGAACAACAAAAAAGAAAGTCAAAATTTGAATGTCATTATATATATGTGTGTGTGTATATATACCAAAAATGTAATTAAAATATTTTACCTGTCGCAATTTTATCAGTGTTGAAAGGATGGTCCTTGGAGATCTTGTAAGCCTAAATTTCTACCAACTCTAGCATCATTTTTTCCTGGTAACTATAAGACATTGTCAGTTTATTCTTCTTTCAGGCATGTGTAGAATAAGGGATGCACTACTTCATGAAGCAGGTAGCATATTTAGAGGTAGATATATTGTATTTATAAAATTCTACCTCACTGACTAAAAACATGCCTCACAAACTTTTTCCAAATTGTCTGGGTTCTGTACTCTCCAGCTACATAAATCAAATCCCTCTATCCCAGGGCACGCTTTCAAACACTGAAGACACATCCTCTCTTGTCTTTTCTAAATTGTCTTTTCTGTAAGTTAAACATCCTCTCATTCTTTCCTAAGACTAATTCAAGCTACTGGCTGAGGAAAGCACATGTCATAAAGCTGCAGATTTCCTTGATTTCCCAGGCACCATCTCAGATACAATTTTAATCTTTATGCCATGTTTTACTGTACTTTCTTTAACACTGACCTTGCATCCATTCAAACTTATGACACAGACTCTCCAAAATTTTTCAACTTCAAACATAAATTTATGGTATCTGCATATGAAATATGTCTGAAGATTTTTTGAATCTCTAATAAGAGACCTACTCCTGAAGAGACACTGTATAGGAAGCATCTTTGTTCTCAGCCCCAGAAGGGATGTCTCACTGTTAGTAACACTCAACATATTAACCGTGAGCCTCGAGCCTTGGCCATCTCATTGTTGCTCATTCTTTTCACTTCTGTCTATTTTCTTTTCCTCCATCACTTTTCTCTTTTTTTTTAAGGCATTGCTCTAGTTCCCACTTCTGGGGCCAGATCTTGAACCATCTGGCATATTATCATCTAGTCACTCAGCTGAACAAAAGGATATTTTTTTGACATAATCTACCATTCTAAGAATGAGGGGTATATATGTGTGTTCCACTGAAATATAGTTGTCTTAACATGTCAGCTATCTGGTCAGTCTCCAATGTTTATAGATACTTGTTATATTGTGTATGTGTTATTTTTTAACTAACTCATATGTACAAATACAGTTCTAAGCACTTTAATTTTACTGCATTATTTAACTATCTCAATATCCCAGTATGTTATGTTCTTTTGAAATCCCCATATAAATGAGGAAACTGGGGGAAAGGGAAGTTTGGGAGTTTTTCTGGTGAAAGGTCAGGCTCTTAACTATAATTACATACCAAATTTTTATTAAAATGTGGCAGCTAAACAAATCATAAATGATACCCAAGGCAGGATAGGCTGAGTCTAGCCTCTTTGATATTTTGACTCTTAAATTGTAATTATGATATTGATTGTGTTGCAAAATTTTAGTACATTATGTCAAAGTGTTGCATTACATTGAACTTGAATTGAGGTTGTTTATTTCCCCTTAGTAAGACTAATTTTGGTCACTTTCCTCTGAGATTATTTATCCCTAAGTGGGGTACATTTATCCATTTCATCCAACCCTTTTTATTTTGGAATTAATATCAATTTTTTAGAAATTTTTTGTCCTTTTTTCCCCTTTATACTACAGAATTAATGTTATTCAAATAAAAGTGTGTTAGAGGCATGCTGAAGTTATTGAAATTGTAATAGAATTTATTCTTGAACAATGTCTCAGTATTTTTTTTCTCATTGAATAAAATGTAGAAGCAATAGACTTGGTAATAAAATGCAAAAAAGAATGTGTTCAATATATTTCTGGACAAAATAAAGAAATTATTGTACATATGACTTAAATTTCACTGTGAATCACATTCATATCCAGAAAGCAGTTTTGCAAAATTAGTCTCCAAATTAGCTGTTTCCTTGGACCTCAATACAAATAGGATTCTTTGTCTTTCTGATCTATGTAGATTTTTTGGGTTTTATAAGAAATTTGCATTTGTTTGAAACTTTATATAGGTAATACTTTACCATTCTATATAAGTAGTGTTTCTCTTGGGAAAGGATATATATATCTCTATAGATAGATGATATAGATATAGATATAAATACAGACACACAGACACACAGACACACACACACCTATGAAACAAGTTTTCTTTGGGGATTGGGGATAGAAAAGCTAAATTATCACAAATATACTTATTAAAATGTAATTTTTCTGGTTTCAATTCAATTTCAGTTAAGTTCAATACATAAATTCTAGAGGGGAAGCTTATCAATTTCATTGACTACAAAATTTCTTTAAGAGAAAATTAGCATGATATACTCATATGGATTCATACAATTGTGGTATGGTGATAGGTTTACATAAACTGCTACTGTTGATCTCCAGGACAAGGTTCAGCAAAAAACATGGTAGGAAAGGATCCAGGGTATAACTGAATATACTAATACTATAAGTGTCTGCAATAATACTCAAAGACTAACTGGAAACCATTCAATTTGCTTCCTCTTTGTTCATGTGCATTTTATCAGCTGGTTAGACAAGCAAGAAATTTTCCAAAAGGGCTATCCATGTTATTTACTTTGATCTCAAGGATGAGACAAACCCTCCAAACTAAAATTTAATTCCATATTTGATTGGATACCAAGTTTTAGTGACATACTTCATGTTGAATTATGAGTTTACTACATTGTAAATAAAGACATTAAATAGACTATCATTAAA
Organism: Enhydra lutris kenyoni; assembly: GCF_002288905.1. Taxonomy (NCBI): domain Eukaryota; kingdom Metazoa; phylum Chordata; class Mammalia; order Carnivora; family Mustelidae; genus Enhydra; species Enhydra lutris. The sequence goes on from NW_019154091.1 coordinate 18,254,042, forward strand.
TAATATTACAAAAATATAGTTTGTTACTTAAAAGTAGATTAATTCTATTCAGTTTAGTTTGTTCTAGATTGGGGTTTCAAAAAGAAATGCTGCAAAGACTAGGCAGGTGATATACAAGAGTGAAAAAGACTACATGAAGACTGAAGTAGACAGGAAAGTCACAGCTTATTTAAAGGGAATAGCTGCCACCAGTTTCTGGTTAATTGTGACTATGAGAGACTTCACAGCTAGTGTTGCCAAATCTCCCAGTTTTTCAAGCTAAATCAACACTATCTGTGAGGAGTCAAATAGCATGGAACCTGTGAGTTGCTAGTTTTCAAATTGTGGTTTAGGAAACGCATTCCATTCTGTACTTTATTTTTCAGAGTCTGCCTGCACTTCCACCACCATTTCCATAATCCTAGTAAAAATTACTTATATTCATTCTGTGCCATCTATGTTCAAGGCAAATTCAAAACATTTTACAATGCATATTAATTTAAAAAAATTTGTCTTCACTGTACAGGGAAGTAAACTGTCCCTTAGGCAAGCAGCAGCAAATCAGGTAATCAAGCACTATTTGAAACTGTACACCATACCTGCTAATCCGTCACACCATGTTGCCTCTTCACAAATGTGCCAGTCACAAAGTAGACTGACTACCACCATTTGTAGAACTAAATATTTCTGTTGACTTGTAACCTGTCTACCACTTTGTTCTTAAATGATTTTAACCCACTGACATTTTTTGCTTAATAGTGTTGAGTATGATTGAAGGTTAATTGGCATTTTGACTTCTCAAATTGTCCATTATATTGTCGGTATTTGGTTCTGAGCATAGAGAAGGAGCTATGACAGAATAAATGATATTTAAGTAATTAATTTTAATTCCCAATTTTTATGTTTTTAATAGAATTTAATATTTGAGCAGTTTCAAGTCCACAGCAAAATTATGCAGAAAGTAGAGCTCCCATAGGCCATCTGCCCCACACATACATATCCTCCCCACTGTCAACCTCCTGTCACAGAGAGATACCTTTATTAAAATTAATAAACCTACGGTGACCCATCATTATTACCCAAAGTCCATGGTTTATACAGGGTTCTCTCTTGGTGTATATTTAATGGTTTTTGACAAATGTATCATGGCATGTATCCACCAGTATAGTGCCATACAGAAAAATCTCATTGCCCTAAAAATCCTCTGTGTTCTGTTGTTTCATCTTTCTTTCCTCCTGCCCCCCTGGAATCCAATGGTTTTTTAATTCTTTCCATTATTTTGCCTTTTCCAAAATGTCATGTAGTTGAAATTACACAGCATGGAGACTTTTTACTAGCTTCTTTCACTTAGTATGAATTTAAGTTTCCTCCCTAATTTTTTTTTTTAATGGATTCATAACTCATTTCTTTTTAGCGTTTAATAATATTCCACTGTCTGGATATGCCACAGTTTATCCAGATATTCACCTACTGAAGGACATCATGGTTGCTTCCAAGTTTTTGTAATTATAAATAAAGCTGCAATGAACGTTCATGTGCAGACTTTTATGTGGATATTAGTTTTCTAATCACTTGGAAGCACAATTGTTGGATCATGTCATAAGAGTATGTTTAGCTTAGGAAACCACAACATTGCAGATTGCCTGGGTGTCTCAGTTGATTAAGCATTTGACTCTTGATTTCAGCTCAGGTCACGATCTGAGGTCAAGAGATTGAGCCCAGGTTAGGTTCTGCCATGGGAATGGAATCTGCTTAAGATTCTCTCTCTCCCTCTTCCTTTGCCCCTCCCCCCAACTCTCTCTCTCTTTTAAAAGAAAAATTGAGAAATCTGTCACACTGTTTTCCAAAGTGGTACACCACTTAAGAATGAATGAGAGTTCTTATTGTTGTACATCCTCACCAGTGTTTAATATTAATATTTAAGATTTCAGTTATTCAGGGGGTATCTGGTGGCTCATTTGGTTAAGCCATTGTCTTCATCTCAGGTCATGATCTTGGGGTCCTGGGATCCAGCCTCATATCAGGCTTCCTGCTCAGCAGGGAGTATGCTTCTCTTTCTTCCTCTGTACTCTCTCTCTCTCACTCTCTCTCAAGTGGATAAATAAAATCTAAAAAAAAAAAAAAATCAGATATTTTAATAGGTGTATGGTATCTCATCATTTTAATTTGTAATTCCCTAATGACCTATTATGTGTAACATCTTTTCATCTGCTTATTTTTCATTAGCATATCTTCTTTATTTTTAAATCAAATTGTTTTATTACTGTTGAGTTTTAAGTGTTCTTTGTACATTTTGGAATACAGTACTTTATCAGATATGTTTTTGCAAATAATTTCTTTTAATTTGTGGCTAGTCTTCTCATTCTCTTAACAGTATCTTTCACAGAGCAGAAGTTTCTAATTTTGATGAAGACCAACCTTTCAATTCTTTCTTTTATGGATCATGCCTTCAGTGTTGTATCTGAATAGTCAATTCTAAACCCAAGACCATCTAGCTTTTTCCTGTTTTCTGGAAGTTTTATAGTCTTGCGTTTTACATTTAGATTTATGAAACATTCTGACAATGCTTGTGAAGGGTGTAAAGTCTACGTCTAGATTACTTTTTATTCTTTTACGTTTGGATGTCAAGTTGTTGCGGCATCATTTGTTGAAAAGATTTTCTTTGATCCTTTGTCAAAGATTGGTTCACTATTTCAGGGCTCTATTTCTGTTCAATTGGTCTATTTGTCTATTCTTTCATCAATACCACACTGCTTTGATTCCTATATCTTTGTAGCAAGCCTTAAAGTCAAGTAATGTCGATCTTTTAACTTGGTTCTCCTTCAATATTGTATTGGCTATTCTACATCTTTGAACGCAAGATGTAAGATTTAGAATCAATTTTTCAATATCCAGATTACTCGCCAGAATTTTGATTTGAAATGCATTATGTCTATATAGATCAATTTGCAAATAACTGACATCTTGACAATGCTGAATCTGAACCATGAACATGGAATTTTTCATTTCTTTGTTTCCTTGTTTTTTTTCCTCAGGATTTTATAATTTTCCTCACATAGATCTTATATACATTTTTTTTTTAGATTTATGCCTATTTGACATTGTGTGTACTAATGCAAAAGTATTATGCTTTTAATTTCAAATTCCAATTGACCATTACTGGTAATTTAGGATAATGGTTGACTTTTATATATTAACCTTGTATTTTGCAACTTTACTATAATTTCTTATGAGTTACAAGTGATTAGGTGATTTATTTTTATATTTCAGAATAAAGTTTAAAGATACTGAAACAAGAAACACCTCGTGTGCAGGCAAATAAATACAAACAACCAAGGGGAGAAGGACTGCATATAGTAGTACCTATTCTGATAACCAACAAAATGTTTTATGTACTATTCCCTGGCTCCTAATAGTTCTCTTTAAATATTGTATCTCTTCTAGCTACTTCATGGTATCTTGAATTATGCAATCTCTGGATTAGTGAGAGAAACAGGATGGCCCTGTAAAGCATGAACAGACCTCCTAACTGAAACTTATTATCCAGTTCTAACAATGGTTGATAATTCAACAAAGTAGGAAACGGCTAAGTGTTTACAGCTGTTTCATGAGTGCAATTATAGATAACTACAGACTACTGCCTTCTGACTTTTTTTCCCACTGTATTATTTTTTTAAAAAAAGGTTTAGATTTTTTAAAATTTTATTTTCATGTCTTCCTTTTGTCAGTGTTTGTGTAATATCCTGGCAAGTATCACCACATTCAAGAACTCATCAGAGATGGCAGCCTACTAACCTACAAATGGATTTTGCTGAGCCAGTGTTATAGTGATAAAGTCCTTGTTATGACAAGAATAAAGATATTTGCAAAAGACACATATTTCCTATCAAATCTGTAAAACATCTGTGCTGCTTACTTAATATTCTGTAATCAAGTTTATAGCACATTTTTGGCTTAACTCAGTATTTTTTCTTTCTTATCTTATATTTGTGCTGCTGGCCATTGGTGGGGAAAAGTCATAGTACCATGCAAATTGTTTTTACGACAAATTCATAGCCTTTGACATAATACAGACTTATAATGATAACAAGAAATACTTCTAATGTTCAGCTTGGTCACAGGTCGATTTCTCCAGAAAGCAGACTCTGAGACTGAGATTTGCATGCATAAATTTACTAGGGAATACTCTAAAAACTGTAACTCTGAGAGGTTTGCCTTTCTGGAGCTGCACAGGGTCTTCAGAGCTGATGGCAGAAAATAGTAAGACCTTCATGTTTTCATTCATATGTCATCTTTTCCTCTGCCATCCCCTACTGAGAAATTTTCATTCTTTTTATAACTTCCTAAAATCCAGCTGTACAATGACAAGATGAGACACTGGTGTCAGATACTAATTCTAACTCTACCATTACCTACCCATAAAATTACTTTATGTCTCTTGGATTGAATTTTGTCATCTGTAAAATTAAGGGATGTAAATAATGATTTTATGGAAGCTAAAATGTTCTAAACAATCACAGATGAAATGAAATAATATGACTCTTGTTAATATAATATTTGGGGTAAAAAAGGTATATAAAAGGGAGATGATTGATTCATGGTATTTTACTGCTAAAAGCCTTGTATCTTGTTCATGTTCAAAACATGCATGAGTAAAATATACATGAAAATGATGTGATTCTAAAAGTTTACTTCCTACATTTTTTAAATAAAAATACAGTCAAGAGATACTATAAAACCAAAAGATAAGAGATCATTTCTCAGTCTACTTTCTAATCCATATTTTCTGTCATATGAGTATGTACAATACATACAGACACACCCCAAAAGTACAATATGAACATCCCAAGAATTTCGAGTTTTCCTAATTACGAAAATCTAGATTTTTTTTTTTAATTATTGAAAAGTAATACTGTGTCACTTTCTCACCTTTTCAAAAATAGCACTATGGCTTTATACTCACAAGTAAGAAGACTCCCTCCAGGCCATTAAACTTGTATTGATTTCTATATTTATTCTAGTTATTTATGATTACCTTAAACCCAAGCATTGTCCTTGTAAATGTGGTGCTATATTTAAGTGTAAATGGAAATAATAAATCACATGTTCATTTTGGTACTCTTTTTGAAAGCATTTCTATAATCTTTGGCTCTAGTACCTACTGCATAAAATGCCTTATCTTCATTATTAATATAAAATTTATTACTATCAATTTCCTCTTTGAATTTCTTAAGAATTCAGATTTTAACATATCTTTTAATTTAATTATTTTTAAGCAATCAGCACAGCATTTGGCATAGGACAATTACAATAAATTCTTTTTATTTTTTAAAGATTTTATTTATTTATTTGACAGAGAGAGCATAAGTACAGGGAGTAGCAGGCAGAAGGAGAAGGGGAAGAATGGGGCTTGATCCCAGGACCCTGGGCTCATGACCTGAACCAAAGGCAGGTGCTTAACTGACAGGGCCATGCTAGGACCCCTACAATAAATTCCTATTAAAAGTGAGTTTAACTCTATTTTATTTCACTCCCTCTCTTTTTTTTTTCTCCTACCTTTTCCTCTGATCACTTATTTTTTCTTACAAAAGAACTAGTGTTGTGCTATTTTGTCACTTCTGAAAAATAGCATACCATGGCTCTATAAAACATAGGTTTGAATACTTTTTCCAGGACATTAAGCTTTTATTGACTTCTAGGTCTAAATTAGTAAATTATGATGTCCTTAAAGCACTATCTTTCTCCTGCGCTTATCCTCACTTTTGATCTGCATTTGGTTTTTCTTTTTCTTTTTCAAGGTGGTCTTTTATCATTACTTGACAGCAAGGTTCAATACATAACAGAGAAAAATTTCTTATCGCCTGGAGAATGGGAAGTTTAATGATTACTATAAAAGAAAAGAATAACACCTTTTAATATGGAAAACAAGCTAGTGAAGTGTGACATAAAAATAAACATATCTTCAATAGGTATCATTTTATATAAATTTTATCTAACATATTAAGTAAAATTGATTATCTCCTGCTCATATGTGTGAATACACTTTCTAATTTTCCCAGTGACTTTTCGAAGCTCCTGATTAATTTATCAAAATAATGTGTAGACTGTTGTAGAGTTTAATAAGAACATTAAAAAATATACATTTTCACTTTAGTAATAAATTACTATTTGAATCTGTTATGCAGGGACGCAATGGCTACTAGAAAAATAAGAAAGTGTCAGGATGCCTGGGTGGCTCAGTTGGTTAAGCCACTGCCTTTGACTCAGAGTCCTGGGATCAAGTCCTGCATCGGGCTTCTTGCTCAGTGGGGAGCCTGCTTCTCTCTCTGCCTCTACCTGCCAGTCTGCCTGCTTGTGCTCTCTCTCTCTCTCTCTGACGAATAAATAAATAAATAAAACCTTGAAAAGGGTAATAGAAATAAATGATTCTTGTATCATAATGAATAGCATGGTGTCACATTTATGCTTCTTATATACACTTAATTGTTTTAGGCTCTCTGGGCTGCTGGAATACCATAAGTTGGGGTGCTTATAAACAACGGAAGTATATTTCTCATGGTTCTGAAGGCTGGAAAGCCTAAGATCAGTGTGACAGAGATTCATTGTCTGGTGAGAGGCTGCTTCCTGGCTCATAGACAGCTATCTTCTTGCTGTGTCCTCACATGTTAGAAGAACAAGAGAACTCTGGGGTTTCTTCTATAAGAGCACTACTCCCATTCATGAGAACTCTACCCTCATGACCTCATCAGTTACTAAAGGTCCCACCTACACCATCACCTTAGTGGTTAGGATTTCAGCATAAGAATGGGGGGAGCCCAAACATTGAGTCCATAACACTTAACTATAAAGCAGATGGTCAGAAAGATGTTTGTGTTGTTCCCTCACCCTTCATGAGAAAACATTAAGATAACTGAGATAGTGAATGTAATTAGGGCAGGAGACTGTGTAAAAAGCTGTGAAAGTTTATCATTGACAACACATCTAGCTTTCATCCTGACAGGCTCCTTTTCTCCTATACCTGCCTATCTATCATCTATCTATCTATCTATATGTATATGTATATGTATATGTATATCTATATCTATCTACCTATCATCTATCTATCACCTATCTAAGCTTTCTCCACAAATGTTCATTACACTGTAGTATTCATGAAAGAAATACATGTGTTTTTTAAACCTCATTACACAGCAAATGCATATAAATCAGAGAAAAAATTATATTAATTTCTCATATGTATCTTGTCAGGTGGATAAGAAAACACAACCTATTAGAGATTTGACTCATGACAATTCAAATGTATATAAGTTTTCTACCCTAAAAGACCTTCCAAACATCATGATATCTAAGGAGGAAAGTGACGTTATAATGAGTGGAAGTATAGAGTTGATTGTTTAAGATTTGAATAGTTTTACATAAAGCACACTAAAAACATGGGGCGCCTGGGTGGCTCAATGGGTTAAAGCCTCTGCCTTCAGCTCAGGTCCTGATCCCAGGGTCCTAGTGGATCAAGCCCTGCATTGGGCTCTCTGCTCAGCACGGAGCCTGCTTCCCCCTCTCTCTCTGCCTGCCTCTCTGCCTACTTGTGATCTCTGTCTGTGAGGTAAATAAATAAAATCTTTAAAAAAAAAAAAAAAACTAAAACATACTAAGAACAGTGATCTAAACCACACTCTGGTATTTTTTCAAGCAAACATTATTACAATATTATTGACTATATTCATTTATGCTGTACTCTTCATCTTGACTTATTTATTTTATAAATAGAAGTTTATACCTCTTACTCCCCTTTAATCTATTTCACCCAACAACATCCCCCACCACCTCCTCTCTGGAACAACCAGTTGTTCTCTATATTTAAAAGTCCTGATTTTTTGCTTATTTGTTTGCTTTGTTTTTTGATTCTAAATATAAGTGAAATCATCTAGTATTTGTCTTTCTGGAAGACTTACTTCACTTAACATCAGACCCTCTAGGTCCACCCATGTTGTTGCAAGTGGCAAGATCTCATTCTTTTTTATGGATAATATTATTATGTCCATTATACACACACACCTGTTCTTTATCCATTGATCTGTTGATAGACACTCGGGTTGCTTTCATTATCTAACCTATTATAAATAATGCTGTTATAGGGGCGCCTGGGTGGTTCAGTGGGTTAAGCCGCTGCCTTCGGCTCAGGTCATGATCTCAGGGTCCTGGGATTGAGTCCCACATCGGGCTCTCTGCTCAGCAGGGAGTCTGCTTCCCTCTCTCTCTCTCTCTCTCTCTGCCTGCCTCTCTGTCTACTTGTGATCTCTCTCTGTCAAATAAATAAATAAAATCTTAAAAAAATAAATAAATAAATAAATAAATAAATAATGCTGTTATAAATGGGGGTGCATATACCTTTTTGAATTAGTTTTTTCATTTTCTTTGGGTAAATGCCTAGTAATGGAATTACTGGATCATGTGGTATTTCTATTTTTAAATTTTGAGGAACTTCCTTACTGTTTTCCACAGTGACTGCATCAATTTATATTTCTACTGAGAGTGTACAAGGGTTCTTTTTTCTCCTCATCCTTGGAAACACTTATTTCTTGTGTTTTTTTTTTTTTTCTTCTTCTAGCCATTCTGACATTTTTAAATAAAATTATTTGGACTTTTTTTTTTTGGTGTTAAGTATTTTTTAAACAGGAAGTTGTCTCATACATTCATACATTGGTATTTAAGAATTATCAATGACATTTTGTGAAAACTTAAACACATTTCTTTACTAAAAGTCAGTGTCATCTCTTTGGAAAATGCAAATCTTACTGGGGCTTTCTAATTTAAGCTCTGTTTTTATAAATACCTCATTTTGACAGTGACCCAAATACCAATTCCTTTAGGCAACACATATATACTATGTTGAAAGACTATGCTAGGTGAAGGACATGTAAATACATACACAAAACACATTTTCTCTGTTCTTAGAGAATATATAAACTGAAAGTAAGAGCAGACATATCCAGTACAGTAAGAAAGGATACATAATAATGTATGACAGGATACAGACAGTGCTCCAAAGTATTCTGGGAATTGAGAAGACCAGATTAATTCTGGCTAAAGGAAAATTTTCATGGCAGCAGAAAAATTTGAGTTGAGATTTCCATCCTGGAAAAGATGGATGTAAGGAGGATTAATATTCTGGGGGAAAGGGATTATATAAACCCAAAACATTAAATAAGGATTATGAAAGACGTATGTGGGGGATTTTGTTCAGTTCGATTAAAACTAAAATTCAGTGAGAAGAAAGACAGTTACATTGGAGTAGAGCATTTGAAGGAATTTTAATAGGCAAGATAAGAATTTCCAGTTTAAGCACTGAGATAGGAATTGACATTAGGAGAAGGAAGGGAAAAGTGAAGGGGGGAAATAGGAAGGGGAGGATACAAACCATGAGACACTGTGGACTCTGAGAAACAAACTGAGGGTTTTAGAGGGGAGAGGAATGGGCGATGGATGAGCCTGATGGTGGGTATTAAGGAGGACATGTACTGCATGGAGCACTAGGTGTTACACACAATGAATCTTGCAACACTGCATCAAAAACTAATGATGTATGTTAGTCACATAACATAATAAAAAAAAAGAAGTGTTATTGTATGTAAAGATAAATAACTACAGTTAAATGTATAACTTTGATGTATAAAGGTAGAAATACAGATTTTGATTGTGACAAATGTTTACACAGACTATAAAATTCTGACTTTATATATCTAATGCTAATTTTTTTATTGTTATCCTACATGAAAATTCACTTGATTTATTTGCTGCAGGTTTGAGTCTATTGGCAAAGTTGCTGAATATATTTGACTAGTTACTGTGTTGCATTAGACTTGACCATTTTGTTGGCATTTAAAACAAACCCCTAGTACTTGGGGACACTGAGATGGTTTTGGCTACAAAAGGGTCCCTTGGAACTTCTCTGTTGGACCGTTTGAATGTCAATTGCAATGAATGTCCTCAGGATGTGGTTTAGGAGATACTATGATAAACTGCTATAAAATTTAACTGCCACTATACTTCAGAAAAGGATTGATGGGGTTATTGAAAAAGAAACACAAAAGTGTAACTATAGTAATTGTTCTGGTATAATCTCACTGACAAGTAATTTCACTGGAGTCATCCTAGTTACCCACTGAGTCATCTCTCTGTTGCTACCAAATTTCGTCTAGAAGGATCTTTCTGAAAATTCTGCTTAAGAATCTCACTTTTTAGCTTTTTCTAGGACTCTACAGCACAGTGATCTCAAAAAGAGAATTCAAATATCTTATTCATAAGAAATAATAGTGTTTTTTTAACATACTCTAAAACTACTTCATCCAAAATGTTGTTTCTCAGGAACTTCATTAGATATAGCCTAAAGGGTTTCCCCATATGTTACTTTTGACAATGCCAAAACCAGAGAATTTCATTAAAGGTTTCAATCAAGCTTTTCAAAAGTTCTACATTCACTGAATTTACTTCCAAGGCAAATGTGACAAAGAATTTTAATATATAATATGTTATTTAGCATAAAAATGCACCAATGCACAATAAAGTATGAGAAATAATATCATGTTTAGTACAAATTTATTTGAAAAATAACCAGAAAAGAAGACTATAATGTTGGTATTGGTTCTAAAACATTAGATAACTGATAGTATGTAGGAAGATAAAATACTCACTACTCACTGGCTTCTCTTTAATGAGCATTCTCTTGAAATAAGGTAATTCCCAATCTTAGCTCTCACTCCTATCCCTCCTGCCTTTCCCTCCATATCCTACTTTTTAAGGAGAAAATGACATATATATCTCTCTATCTATATATCTATATATCTATATATCTATATCTATATCTATATATATACATATATATATATATAAAGACAGACTACAGAGGGAATTATAATATTTTTTAATCTGGAAAATAGAACATATTTATATCACTGAATCAAACATATTTCTTTTTTTCATTTTGTCTTTGTGTTGTGGTCCTTAATGCAAAAAATGGTAGAATCAAGAAATCAGGTAGAAATATGATTATTTTGGGGCGCCTGGGTGGCTCAGTGGGTTAAGCCGCTGCCTTTGGCTCAGGTCATGATCCCAGGTCCTGGGTTCGAGCCCCACATCGGGCTTTCTGCTTAGCAGGGAGCCTGCTTCCTCCTCTCTCTCTGCCTGCCTCTCTGCTTACTTGTGATTTCTCTCTGTCAAATAAATAAATAAAATCTTAAAAAAAAAAAAAAAAAGAAATATGATTATTTTTACTAGATAGAATCTTAGTGACCATTGGGATTTTGCTTGGAAATACATCCTACCTGAAACAAAAAGAAGAAAAAAAACCCTTTAAAATAAAAAACCAGTTTGGAGAACAGTTTGAAACAGGTTGAGGGACACCTGGTGGCTCAGTGGGTTAAGCATCCAACTTGTGATTTTGACTCAGGTCATGATCTCAGGGTCATGGGAAAGCCCCGCACTGGGCTCTGTTCTCAGTGTGGAGTCTGCTTGAGATTCTCTTTCTCCCTCCCCTTCCATCTGCTTGCATTTTCTCTCTCTCTCTCTCTCAAATAAATAAATAAAATCTTGAAAAAAAGAAACAGGTTGAAAAAAATATGGGTTTGAAATAATCGAAATATATATCAACTTATTATCTTCTTACTAGGTGAGAAATAAACTGAAACACTATTTTATTGTTAAATATTTATTTCTTTAATCCTTATATTCAAATATAGGATTTATGTTTGGCAAATGAATAAAATGTCAACATAATCAATTGAAGAGTAAATTGTTCATCCAGCACTTTGTAAAAAACCTAACAAATAATGGTGTGTCAACCCAGGACACATTGTAGTTTAAGACCTAAACTTTATATAAACACATGCACAATTACAGAATAAGACAGAGATAGTAAGCAAAGGAGAGCGAGAAAGAGAAAAGAAATGGATGAGTAAATATTTTTTTTTAGTGACTTAATCTTTGCCTAAAAACTTAATTTAAAGAAAAGCCATGTCTATGACATATCATAGTCCTTTGATAAAATATTAGTCCCTCTTATTGTTGTTGTTGTTGTTACAATTACCTTAACACCTTTGACCTGTCTGTCCTTTGGCATGTAGCTTGAGACCACTCTCAAGCTCTAAAATAATATAATATATAGACCTAAAATATTTATTAGCCCTATTTTGATACAACGTACTTTATTTCTTAAGTTTTGTTAAAATATTATTTTCAGTCCAATGGGACAAAAGATACTTAAACAATTTTTTCAAAATTGTTGTTGTTATAATCCATAATTATATGATAGCTATCAGTTTAATCGTGTGATTCTTTGGAGACTCATTGGCTTTTATTCTTTCTTGATAAGCACTGTACAATTAATAGTGTGGTTTACTGTCAATATTCTATGGGGATTATTCACAAACATTCAATTAGTTGACTCATACAAAGGGATGAAATTAAATTTGATAATTATCTTGTTTTGCTAATTGTTTTCTAGACTTCCAGATTGGATTTTGATAAGCCTTTTCATTTCAATTCCATCAGCTTTTTTGAGCAACTACAGTTTGTGTAAAGAGAAAGCTACTTAGGTCCTGATAAAAGAGAATACTTTTACAGAACAAAATTCTTTAAACATTTTAATGGAAGGCAGGCAAACAGAGCTGTGAAGAACTCCCTCAGGTGTTATAAAGCAAGCATCCATAACACCCTCTTGAAATTTAAGGCAGGGGAAAAAAAATCAGGGCATCAAAATACACCTATGGGAGTTGTCAGTAGTTTCTTGGAGATTAGCCATTCAAGAGGTAAGATTACAATCTTATTATATAATTATTATTATAATCTTACAATACAAGATGTAATAGCATTTGCTGACTACTGAATAAAGAGAAAATGGTAACTTTATTTGGAAAACAAATGCATAAATCTATTTAAATAAAATATTTATAATACTTTTTGTTAAGCACAGTGGAGAAAATTGCTATATAATAACTTTAACCTATGAATGCCATTTTTAACTGACATTTAGGGAATTTTTCCTGAATGTATCTATATGTTTTATCTTTTTTTTTTTGGGAACAAATATATGTTTTGTCTTTTTATTACCATATGATTTATGTAAAAATATGCATATGCCTAATTATTAGAATAACAGATTATCTTATCAATTGGTATTGACAAGCATAGTACATCAGTAAAATTTCTTACTCCAAAGATATTACGACACAGAAGTATAAGGGCCAACTTAATTAAAGGCTGTGATATCCCTATCGAGGCTGAAGTGACACTGAGTCACAATACATAATTAAATCTTCTTTATGGTGATCTTGACATGAGAATTGTTGTAGACCACTTTCAATGATGCTTTTAACTGTGCGTTTAAAAATATAGCTTCAGATTCTGTTGGTTTTTAGAGATAGGGCACTGCAGTCACCTACTTAAAATAAAGTAATTCCCATATAAATATACTTCAGTGTACTTAACCATAGTTGTAAAAGCAGCTATGTTGACAAATATTTTAAATCATATTAAAATATTCTACTTAAAAAACATTCCTTATCAGTTGCAAAAATCACACAGAGATACAAAAAAGATAAGTGTGTGTGTGTGTGTGTGTGTGTGTGTGTGTGTGTGTGTTTTAGGGGCTGCCTTGTTTTTATTTATTCATTTACTTAATTTTAATTCCAGTATAGTTAACACAAAGTGTTAAATTAGTTTCAGGTGTACAATATAGTGATTCAAGAGCTCTATACGTTACTCAGTGCTCATCATGATTTAAGTGTACTCTTAATCCCCTTCATCTATTTCATCCATCCCCCCACCTACTACCCCTCTGGTAACCACCATTTTGTTCTTTATAACTCAGAGTATATTTTTTTGGTTTGCCAAAAATGATTATTTTCTTAATGAATGGATCAAACTTAAAGAGAAACACAGTGAATACAATAGTGTATTCATCGACAAGATTCCAAAAGCAGAATTTAACAAAGATTTACTTTTGTTAATTTTTATGCTCTGATTTTTTAATGGTTCTTGACTCACCTTAAAATACCCAAGTACTAGGATATTAGAAGTTCCACAATTTATATCTAACTGCAAATACAATTGGCTAAAATCCCCAAAGTCACACTACCTTTCTTATGATTTTTTTTTTCTTTTAATAAAGAGGGAGCCAAAATTTTCCCCTCTGAATTATTTGACTGATTTTGCAACCTCTTATTTTAAGAAAGGAGGATAACAGGGCTATTCCCCATGAGTGACTCCATCACTTCACTCATGACTAAACTATTTTTATAGCTTGGCCATAATCCAGAAACCTAAAAGCAAGAATACTGACAAACTCTTGGTGCATTTAGAACTGCCTGGCTGCACTCAAACCTTTAAAATTCACCAAAGGGTGGGTTGATATGTGAAAAAAAAAAAAAAAAAAAAAAGGTGTTTTGGGTCATCAGGCCCTTCAATGTTTCATATGCTCTGGTTTCAATAAGATCTCAAAGATTTCCCAAACCTTTGAAGTCTTATTTTAAAGAGTGTGCACATACATATATACACACATCCAATGTAACATAATGTGAATTTCTGAATCATCAACATGGAAAGCAATAACCTAGGCAGTATTTGGCAATATGCAGGGACAGACATTTGAAATTGCTTTAACGATGGCCACAGCAGCTAACTATATAGTTTATAACCTGTGAGGAACATGCTAAGTAAATATGTGTATTCTTTCATGAAATACTCCCATAACCTTGTGAGGTATTTTAGAAATTACTGGACTATAATTTTAGAATATAGAATTAGAATTAATAAAAATATAGAAATTATTGTATCATTTAAATGGATATCATAAATAAATAAAGAGAAAAATTTAAGTAACCCAAAGTCAAAGACATAGAAGAGTGGTTATATTAACTTGGATAGTCTGATTTCAGAAACTGTACTTTTTTAACAACTATATTATTCAGTTTCCCTTCTCTAATCCATGAGGCCATTTGTTAACAAAATATTTCATGTATGTTAAGAAAAAAGGTCACAAATGTTAATGATTCTGATGTCAAAGTACGGTAACTCACAGATGCTTATTCTATTTACTTCTAAAAATACTGTATATCCTTTCTAAACAGGATGTATGGCCCAGCTACAGATGTATAATTATTCATTCTTCTTATGCATTCTAAGGAAAGTTGTTTATTTTTTACAGAAGTAAGTATGTTTTTTGAAGATTTTATTTATTTATTTGACAGAGAGAGAGATCATAAGTAGGCAGAGGCAAGCAGAGATAGAGAGGAGGAAGCAGGCCCCCTGCTGAGCAGAGAGCCCAATGCAGGGCTTGATCCCAGGACCCTGAGATCATGACCTGAGCCGAAGGCAGAGGCTTTAACCCACTGAGCCACCCAGGTGCCCCAGAAGTAAGTATTTTTTTTATTTAAATGTTCAAACCAGTTAAAATGTTTGTATCAAGTGAGTTTATGTAATTAAATAAACTTCATAAAGCTTATCTAACTTTCAAAATTTAATGTTATGACTCATTTTCTAAATTGTGCTACATTCAAGGATAAAGGGAAGACTTTTTTTCCAATAAAGACCACATTTAACTTAGAAGTTCTATACATCTTATATTAATTTTATTAAGCTGGTTTTAACTCAGAAAATTAATAGGGGAATTAATGTAGGCCCATTTCAAAATGTTTTATCTCTAACATAAACACATTGTGGTTTATCATCTGTCATTATATGTACATTTCTGGTAGGATTATTTTATATATTTTGTTTTACGTTTACTGCACAAAATTTGATTCATGTTATTTTTGTCTGAGCTATGCTTTCTTATGGTTGTGTGACTAGAGTTACTGCTATTATGTATCTAATACCTTTTGTCACCTTGTGGTAGTAAACTCTGAATGCTCAAGTTAAAATATAGTTAGTTTTCAAAGGCTTATTACAATTTCCATAGAATTAAAAAGTCAATTAAAATAATGATAAAAGTATATTCTTGAAAAGGGTATTAAAATTGCAATGACCTACTTCTTGAAGATGTAAAAGAATAACCTATGTCCTACAAAGAGAAGTTTTCAG
Source organism: Enhydra lutris kenyoni (assembly GCF_002288905.1). Lineage (NCBI taxonomy): Eukaryota > Metazoa > Chordata > Mammalia > Carnivora > Mustelidae > Enhydra > Enhydra lutris. The sequence continues at coordinate 18,270,095 of NW_019154091.1, forward strand.
AAATACTAAGGTAAGTGACTCTTAGAAAGCATTGGGACTCAAAGAATATGTCAACTTCTGTAAGACAGATATAGAAGTAATGCCTAGAATTACACAAAAGCATTAATTTTTATCTACTAACAATGACTCAAAAGTTTTTCTCATCTTTTGAACAACTGTACTTATACAATAGTGTGTAAATTGTTGTATAACTGCATATTTTTGTAAAATCCTTAGGATTAATTAACTTTATATTAATGTTATTCATATTAGTGTTAAACACAATATGCAAGCTCTGAAGAAGAAACTAGAAATTATTTTACTTGGAGTAAAGTCAAAAGTTATTGATTGTATTCTAATTTTGATTTTGTCTGAATCATTTTGGGCAAGTTAATTGATTTCTTTGAAAATAATTTTTTATCTGCCGAATTAGAAAAATGACATATGTTTTAACCTTAAAATCTGACATTTGATCTAAATATCACTCAAAAAAGAGATTGACAAAATAGATTTCAAAAAATAACCCAATCTCAGGGCTCACTGCTGGTGCTATACATTTTATAAGTTTGGACAAAGGTATGCCGTATATCCATCATTATGTCATGCAAAGTAGTTTCACTGCTCTAATATAATTGTTTTTGATAGTCTTCATTTCTTTGAAGATACTCTCCTTCTGCTCATTCATTGTTTCCATCTTTTCTTCCAGGTCATAATTGGCTAATTCCAATATCTAGGTCATAAAGTGGTTCTGCATTCATATGTTTATGAGTTCCATTTGCTTGATTTTCATTTGTTTAAGTATGGAATGCTTACCATAAGTTAGGAATAGATTAACAGTAGGAACTGATACATACCATTATTTTACTTTCTTCACTATTTTGCTCATGCTTGAAAAGTCTGTTCCTTCTTATGTCTACTGACTGAACTTAGGAGATGATCATTCACACTTTACCAAGTGCAGGTTGATCTGGAAGTGGGCCATAGGTTTTAATAATTGAGCACACCTGCTATGATGTTGCCGCAGCTGCCAGCGCCAGTATATTTGATCACATCAGTGTTGAATCCAGGGGTAGGGCCGGAATGTGCCTGCAAATTCTTTAGGAATGGGCTCTAGTTTCAGAGAATGTTGCAATACACAAATACTATGATAACCTTTCTGACTTGCAGTCTCAACTTCCCTGAACAAACAAAAAAAAAGTAGAAAAATGGAAAAGATTGAGGTACTGCAAGATTTGGCTGGTGAAAACTCCTAAAACAATTTTTAAAAATTAAAGTTATCCTTAACTGTAACAACATCTCTATGTAAAAATCATTTTTGAATAGCAGTTACCAGGGTAAAGTAGTACTTTGCAATTGAAATTACAGGGTTAGATGAGTATGAGTTATAGATATTCCTCTAATATAACAAAATGTTATAGAGTGAAACTGTGTTTTCCCAAATGTTCTTGGTTTTTAAAAGGGGCAGTAACTTTTTACATTCTCCTAGAAAACAATAATTCATCTTTTCACTGATAAGGGGAAAATCTTTGCCACTTTTTTTTTTTTTTTGGCCTTGATTTCTCCTCTTCTAAGAACTAGCAAATTAGTTTTTAATCTGAAATCCAGTTCAGTCATGGTACTTTCTTTCTGCCAGTAAGCTTGTCTTGTTTCATTTTGTTTTTTTAACCCTTGAACAACGTTTAGTTACTCACATAAAATAATAAACCTTAAAGATTTATGAACACTAAAATTCTGTGTAAAGAGAAAAGTTATTTGGAAAACTAATAATTATGCCAGATCCTGTGGTTGCTTTTATTCTTATTGACTTTATCAATTATTATTTTATATTTTTCAAAAAGTCATTTTACATATTTTCTTATTGTTGCTATTTACCAAAATACATTTTGAAGAACCTTATGAGCTGCAAAGCTATTAAAACTGTATGATTATAATTACATAAAGATTTTATGTATGTATACATGTATATCTTTAGTTAAGGACAGAAAGAGCACTAATGACAAAGTCTTCAGTCCTCATATTTCCAATCCCTATTTCTATGATTAAAAAAAAAAATGACGTAATTCTATACACAGAGGGATAGATAAACTATATATTCCAATATGCACAAGGCACTGTGGTTTTAAAAATTATCAAACTTTAATCCTATTGATATATTTTATGTAATCTGCAGACACAAAATTATATTTTTCTAATACACAATGAAATATATCTAGTATTTTGAAAAAAAACCCTGAAATTTGTAGTTTAAGGAAGTTGAATTTGGAATCCAGCTCTGCACTAGCTTGTGATAACTTGTCTTATTTAAAATATGGATAATAAACTTTATTGTTCAGTATTCTTAGGAAAAATACCTGAGATATGCATGCAATATGACTGGTGCATATTAATTAATTAAGATCCCATGAGTACTGGTTTTCTTGCCAATATGATTTTCAGCAAGTTCTATGATCCACAGTTAAACAAAACCTTTGTTAATACAAATAATTGTGTTAGAAAAATCAGAGGAGTGTTCTGAACACATTCAGGAATACAAAACATTAAAAGGTGCAATTTTTACTCTGGCATTGACTTTCTGTCTGCTTCTCAGCTTCTCCATGACAACTCCGGAAATATTTAACCATCCCACAGAGTTTTCATGTGGATTAACCAGTAGTAGGCGGCTTTATGTTACTCTATTAAGTATACTCAGGTGGTGAGTCCCCTATCTTACTAAGAAAATGATGTGATGCTCATTTAAGAAGATGCAACATCCACAGTCACCACAGGCATTTTGAACTGCCTACCTATAATGATAATTTATTTATTTAGCACCATGCATGCACCTGATGCCTCTTGTACTTGGTAACTTTCATATCTGGGAATAAATTTTCAGCAAGTGACCACAGTACATAAAACAGAGAAAAGGGTTTTCAGGTTTTCCTATGAGTCAAGCTGTTTGAAAGCTTCCCTTGTTCTTATTTTAAAAAGGGGTTTCCTTTCATTAATCCAGTTTATAGTGTGTGCACATGGTTTTATTGAAACAGAGTGCACTACTCATGAAAATGTCTATTAGACAAACAAATTCTTTTTTGTTTTTGGTCTTTTTTCACTGTGGAAAACTGAAGGAAAAGAAGAATTCTTTACAGAAGGACTTATGTAAAGTCCCCTGTAATTAGAAGACATGAGGCTGTTTAGAAGGTAGTTTGATGGAAAAAACATAAATAAATTTCTAAAGTTTAACCAAAAGAATAATTAATATATTCTGGCATTGCAAAATCAGATATGACAATGCCTGTGATTTGTATGCTATCCTATTTATTTACATTACAGTAGACTTCAAAAAAATAAAAAGTTACATTTTTTTTTTGCTGCCATATAGTCATATATTTAGAAAAACTCCTGTCTTAATCACCTGGGCCAAAGATAATAAGCACCAATAATTTGTGTGTATTTGCCAAAGCAACCCTAGTTATTTGGTTGTTTTTCATTAGTTGGTTCCATTGAGGGAAACTTAAGAGTCCATTTTTTCTAAACCATCCCTTTTATCACATCTTGGAGCAATTCATCCTGCTTGAGTATTTCTTAGAGGGTAGCTCATTAATTTTCATGACATCTTTTATTGCTGAGTAGCTCTCATTTAAAACAGAATAAAACAAAACCATCAATTTTTTAAAAAATTTTCCAAAACATACTTCCTTATCATTTTTTCTAAATCAATCTATTATCTATCATCTATCTATAAGAATATATAGATACTTATATCTGTGTTTATGTAGCTATATTTATATATTTTATCTATATCTTCATATAATATAATTGTGAGGCTGTCAGATTACTTACATGAAAATTTATACACCAAAGAGGAAGGCAGAATCTCAAGTCCAATAAGTGAATATTTGACTGAATGAGTGACACATGAGACAGCTGATGAATTAGATTTTGACAGGCTTATGGCAGCTACTTCCTAAATTTACCATTGTTTAACTGTGGATCATAGTACTTGCTGAAAATCATATTGGCAAGAAAACTAGTACTCATGATCTTAAAACATCTAAGAACATAATAGTAAAATCAATGATTTCTGTTGAATAGAAACATTCTGTGTGTGGTATGGACTCAGAGACTCTGGACTGATTCTACCTGTTAACAGAGTCTATGTTTCCATATTGTCTGGGTGTCTTCCAGGTTAAATTGGCTCAGCCTGGACTATGTTAGTGGTTCTATAGTAGCAAAATTGCATCTGGAGACCATACGCACACTTTCTTTCTTACCAATTTTCACTTGGTTCTATTTATTGAACTTATAGAAGTGCTGAGTGAGTCATGGCAAGCTGCCTGTCAAGTGAAAGGTGCCATCCAGCCTGGCTGAAGTCAGCAAAGGGACTCAATATCTTTGTACTAAGTGGCTGGTGGGCAACAGCTTCGCAATTTCACAATTGCATATGTAAGCAATAAAATCACTTTTATTACATGTACAAAATTTCAGTTGTGAGGGATTTTTGGTCATTTTATTTAATGGGAATGCTTTCCATCTAAACTTCCACTGAGATGTCCATTCAGACTCTGAATGTTTCCTATACAAGGCTACATTAGTCAAACACTTCCATTGCTTAGCTGTTCAAATTGTTGGCTCTTTCTTAAATTTTTAATTCTAGATTTTCAAAAAAAAAAAAAAACAGTAGGAAAAAACTAGCCTATCTGCCAAAGTTAGAAAGAGGAATTAGATACATCCATGGGTTCTAGGTACAGGTGAATTTTTTTTTTAAATCAAATTAGAAATTTTGTGGAATAAACTTAAAACAGCTTTCAGCTGTGATCTTATCATTCTATAACACTGCATGTTTCTGAAAAATAACATTTCCAATCTTTTGATGTGATATCTGTCTCTTGCGCTTCCCAGGCATTGAAATCAGGTCTTTACTCTAAACCGATGACTCTCATGTGGGGGGTGAGGGGTGCAATTTTGCTGCTCAGGAGACTTTGCAATGTCTGGAGATATTTTTGGTTGACATAACTGAGGATAATGAGTGCTACCGGTATGTAGTGTGTAGGGCCCAGTGATGCTGATGAACATCTTACAATAAACAGCGTGACCCCATAACAAATAATTTCCTGACTCAAATTGTCAGTTGTTCCAAGGCTGAGAAACAGTGATCGAAGGCAACACAGAATTAATCTAATTATTTTAACATATATACCTTTAAATAGATAATATATAACATATATAATAACATATTTAAATTTAAATATTTAAATTTTATCTTTAAATATTATTTAAATTTAATTTAAATTAAATATTTAAATTTAATTTAATTTAAATTTAAATTTTATCTTTAAATATTTAAATATTATCTTCATTTATAAGAGTGTATTAAGAAACAGGAAATGACTTGAGAAGTGTCAGAGCTAGAAAATATCCCCTAGGTGAATCCAGATTTCACTGGATTCATAGCCAGTGCTTTACCTGCTTTATTCATTGGTATGTAAGACAATGCTTGCGTCTCATGCCAAAGCCACCAAGAATTCAGAACTAAATCTTGACTCTCCTTGCTGCTAATTGGTTCCAAGACAGTCAACCAGAACGAGAATAATTTTGGAAAGCCCTTCACCATATTTTTACCTCTCTAACTATAGAATACGTATAGCTATAAATGCTGTACTTATAATAATTATTGCTAAAAATAATTCAATATTTCCTTGCTTTTCTACTTTATAGGATGTCTGTCAATGACTTCTTCTTATCTTCATTCTCTTTTAGATGGGAGGAGGGAATGAGAAGTGAAAACTATGAGTCTCCTGTAGTTTACTTAAGTCTGTGTCTAGCAAATGTTCATTCCTTATTTTAAGTATTAATGCACCATTCCCTTATATATGTATTTAAGAGATCACTTATTACAAATTTGCACAAGAAATAAGACATAATTCTACAGGCCTATTGTGAATTTATACTCACAACTGTTAACTTTTCTTTAACTTAGTAAGTAAAGAATCTTTTTTCTTTTTTTAATAACTCAGCAAAGTAACAGAGCAGAATAGCTAAGCATCGTTAAATATCACTGACATTATCTGTGATAGTAAAGAAGCATTAGAGACAAAAGTGGGACATGCGTCAACTTCAATTTCTAGGGGGTATGGAAATTTCTGTAGGAAAAAGCTATGAGAAACCCGAAATCAGAAATGCAAATTGTCAAACATAAGCTAACCAGTCTACTTTGGTTTGCAGTGTAATGTAAAAAATGGATTTTTTATTAATAGAAAACAATCCATGAGAATTTTGGTAGAGTCAACTCATAGTGACTCTTTAATCATAACTTCTCCACCAGGTTTGCGTTCTGTTTGCATAAACAAACATGCTAAAGTTTTAAAAATTATTGTAAATATATTTCTTACTCTTCAGTATTTAACACTTTGTTCATGGAGACTGAAAGTTGTATTAAAATACTTCTATATTTTTAAAAAATACAGTCTGAAATTTCTTGTAAAATATCTCTTTTGTTTGATAAAAATTTATTTTTTTGAAGATCAGTGTAACTCTTCAGGTATTTCCAGTAGTCTGTGTTCCCCTCACTCTTACTCCCACCTGCCCTCTAAAACCTTCTCCCTGATTCAGCTCAGCCACAGTCATGTCTAGGAAGAATAATTTTTTTTTTTTAAATGCTGGCAACAAAAGTGAGAATAAAAAGTAGCTGAGGTGGAGGCTATTTGGCAGCAAATACAAGAAGTGTAATGGGCTTTGAGGAAAATATAAGGAGCTCACCATAAGAAAGGTAGCTACCCTGAAGCAGGGATTAATAGTAGTTTTCCAGAAGAGGGTTTAGGTTCAGAGTCACAGCTCTTGAATTTGCTCTACTCAAACTTGTCCCTTCAGGCTGCTGTGATCCGGAAAACTGAATTCCCTTCTGTCAGCATTATGAATGGTGCCTTCGTACTAATGCTAGAAGACAATGCCCAAAGGCAAGTATTATTTGGCAATATAATTCAACATCTAACAACAAGTCATTTTCCCAACTCTCTTTTCTTTATCTCCTCAGGGAAAAAAATCTCTGGTAACAAAAAAATTAAATTTAATCTTTGATTTTTTTAAAAATCTCTATTTCTACACATTTTTCAAAATATATCTTACTCATTTTTCAAAATATTTACTCTATTGTTCTAACAACCACAATGGTGTTATTTGATCACTGATCACATTATTTTTTTCTACTGATAATAGGATATGCTCTACACATATCTCAAAACACCATAATATACATCGATAACCTTTAGTATAGTTTGCTTAAGATTTTTTAATTTTGAAAAAAAGTAACATGCTCCTTTTAAGTTATTTTTAAATTCATATCTAATCTGTGAGTGGTCTATGAAAAAACAAATACTCATTGCTACAACAAACACACAGTGATAATCTACATATCATCCTACATTTGCCTTAATCAAGAGATCAAATAACTATTTATTGAGTGTCCACAAAATTGCCTGGGGATGTGGTAAGAACAGAAGATGAAGAGACAAACAGTACAACATGTCTGCACTTAGAAAGATTATATACTCTTGTGGGAAACACCAAAAGCAACAACTACAACACAATGCATATACAGAACATACATATGCATAAAATATTCTGTAAGCACAATAAAAGAATATATTTAATTTTAGCTGTGTGGGAAAGGAAAGACTCCACAAGTACAGAAAAAAACAATCTTGCTTTTCCAGAAAAATTTGAAACCATCCTAAAAGCCTAACAAACTACAATCTTACTTTTTTGGTTTAATAACAACTTTGATATTATTAAGTAGACTGTTCAACTAAAATTATACAATCTTGGATAGGTAAAGTATCATTGCTTTGTGTTGGTGTTCAGGAAACAAATAAAAAACACTAATTAAATGAAAAAGCTGGTGTTTTCAATCATTTTCATGTCAAATTCAATGAAAAATACATCAATACAACCAAAGTCTTTTCTTGTTTGTATGTGGGGCTATTATATCAGAAGCCCATAATATGAGTATAGAATTCACTATCTTACTTTTTTGTACAGACTATTGTCTCTCAAAACAACTCATTTCATTTTGAGATAGCTGTAATTTTCAGTCCAGAGGCTTTTATAATTTTATCAAATTATAATATGATGAGTCCAAATAAAATTGCACTTTAATTGTTTTTAATTTAATTTCAACAGATCCAAAACCAAGTTTAAAATAACATGTTTTCTATGGTCTTTTATATAATGGCTTACTCATATTTGTATCCCTTCAGATCTAATTCAGTATCTAGCCAAAATCAAGCATTAGATATATGGTTATTTAAGCTTTTATAGTTTGTGAAAAATGAGAAATTGAGCATTTCAAGAAATTCACAATTTACAATGAAAAATGTTAAGCTGGAGGTTTATATTATTAAGTTATCACATAATTTTAAATTGAAAATGGATAAGAAACAGCATTTCTCATTTGAATTTTATAAAGACAAACCCATAGCAAGGCTCAGGTACACAATCTTCAGGAGTACTACATAATTTGTTCAAACTTTTTTTTTTTTTCAACTTCTTCTCAGATTAAACAGACTTCTTCTTTATCATTGCATCAATGTATTCATTGGCTGTCCAGACTAATCAGAAGTTGACTTTATTAATTCACTAATTTACCTAACTAATCAGTGACTCCTTGAAATTAACAGACTCCCTTGTCTTATGTAATCTGGAATTAATTTGGTGATATGTAAACAGTAAATGGAAACTGAAATAGTTCAACAAAATTTAAAATAAAATGTTACCTTTATTGTCATAATTGACCTAATTTCTTTAACCTCTCAAGTCATTATTTCAAATGAAAGAAGAAATACTTTTTTATTTCAAATGATTAAAAGTCAAACTGATAAAATATCAAAAGGCTTTTAGAATGTATTAATACTTGATGGTCTTAAATGCAATACTAATGTCTTTAAGCTCAAATTATTTTTATTCAATATATATGTATATATGTTATTTTTATTTAAGGTCTTGGGTTTTATTTATTTTTTTTATTTTTATTTTTTTTAAAGATTTTATTTATTTATTTGACAGACAGAGATCACAAGCAGGCAGAGAGGCAGGCAGAGAGAAAGGAGGAAGCAGGCTCCTTGCTGAGCAGAGAGCCCGATGCGGGGCTCGATCCCAGGACCCTGAGATCATGACCTGAGCCGAAGGCAGCGGCTTAACCCACTGAGCCACCCAGGCGCCCCAGGTCTTGGGTTTTAAAATAACTTCTTAAATTGTTTTTGCACTATCTTCTATTCAATTTCTTTTAGTCTTTTCTTACACAACCTCTTATTTGGAATTTGGTTGTCATGGATTGCTTAAATATCTGCTAAACTAACTTCTCTAATTTTGGGGACAGTGGGTGAATGGGTTGTGATCTTTGTTTTTCCTATTTAATTTGTATTTTCTTCAATCTCCTGAATATTACCTTTTTCCTCAAGGGCCAATTTTTGCTTTGTTTAGAAATTATTTGATTATGGGGCACTTGGGTAGCTCAGCTGGTTAAGTGACCAACTATTGATTTCAGCTCAGGTCATGATCTCAGGGTCTGGAGATGGAGCCCCTTGTTGGGCTCTGTGCTCAACACAGAGTCTGCTTGGGATTCTCTCTCTCCCTCTCTCTCTGCCCCTCCCCTACTCGCACTTGCATGCACTCTGTCTCACAAATAAATAAATAAAATCTTTTAAAAACATAAATAAAATAGTATTAATTATATTATTATATCAATATTAATATTATATTAATTATATCATATAATATCATATTTATAATCAAGCAAAAAAGATTATGTTAGTATTCAAGCAATTATATTAATAATCAAGCAAAAGAGAATAACTACTATACATTCTTCATTCATAAGTAACACTTGGCAAATGATACTCTTCATTCTAGGATGAGGTAGTGAACAGTCTTCCAGTCTTCCATTTTACTGAGCATTCCCAAATGCCAAAGTCCAAATGATTTATTCTGGGCTACCATTCCAGCTATTCTTGTCCTTCCCAGTCACATAATTATATTTGTTGATATGTATTTACCTAGGAGGTAGATGCTTGCCTTCTAATCATCCTGTGTTCAGAAATGAGGAAGGGACGTATTTTACTATATGTATCAGTGCACCCTCCATATCAGTCCAGAGATCCCCTGGGGTTTAAAACAGGCAAATCAGTTCTCTCTTCTTCCTCAGCTTTTACTGAGCATGCCATTCACTATGGCTTCCACTGCCCTGTTTTATAAGTCAACATACTTCTGTTCTTCTAGGTATTTGTTACAACCATTTTCCTAGCAATGCCCCCCCCGTAATGATGTTCTTTTTGTTGATGTGGATATGACCCTTAAAATAATTTTAATGAGGTTCCAGAAGGTCAAGTAGATAAACTGAGTTTGTAATTCTGAACCAGAATCCCTAATTACCAATTTAATGCTTGTTATTTTCATTTGTCTGTATCCTCGGCAAGAGGATCCTACTCATCTTTTCTCAGTACTTGGCATAGTGTTTGGCTCAGAGCTGGCATAAAATGATATTCATTTGAGGAATTAATATTTAACTGCAAAATGCTCCTTTACATTTTTACTGTTCTTAAGACCACAAAAGAAAGACAGTCTCTATCTATAGGTGTATATTTGAATTCCTGTTCTTCTATAATTCTCTAATGGGGCATTCAAGAAAATGCCACCAAACTTCCTCTATTTAATCCCAATTTTGTTCAAACACATTTCATATTATGGACTTTGGAAGGGGAGTAAATTATGAATACCAAAATGAAAGTTTTTTTAATGTGATTGAATTATTAAATGTTCCTAAATGAATTATCTAAGTGATCAAGAAATTGTTTAGAATTATGTAAGTGATCAACAAATTGTTTAGAATTCCAAACAATTTGACTTTGAGTTTTCTTTTTTTTAAGATTTTATTTATTTATTTGACAGAGAGAGAGAGAGAGAGAAAGCGAGCGCACATGTGCACAAGCAGAGGGACTGGCAGTGGGAGAGGGAGAAGCAGGCTCCTTGCTAAGCACGGAGCCCTACCTAGGAGCTTGATCCCAGGACAGTGGGATCAGGATCTGATCCAAAGGCAGATGCTTAACTGACTGAGCCACCCAGGTGCCACTTGAAAGAGGTTGAGAAGAAATCAGATATTGTGGGCAAAAATGAACAGATCAAAATTAAAGGCAAAATTAAGGCAAAATCATCATTAGTACAACTTAATATTTGTGCTAAAAGATATATTAGTGTATTTTCCTTAGTTTATCCTAAACTCCAAAACATATACATTTATATGGAGTATATATTGGAGTATAGGAGATATATATATAACTCCTAAACTCCAAATATATATATATATATAGAGAGAGAGAGAGAGAGAGAGAGACAGAGACAGAGAGACAGAGAGAGAGAGAGAGAGAGAGAGAAACATATTTTTGAAAACAGAATTATAGTGACTATTATTCTGGTGATAAAATAGTTCAGGAGGATGTTTGATTTTGTATTTATATTATAAAAGGAATTAAAGACATATCAAAGACAACCAAGACTCTGCTATTCACAAAAGGTAATTCTTGCAAATTTAAAATGGTCATAGAAACAAGCACTCATAAACTTGTCTAAGTTTAAGCTGAACTTTGAAACTGCAAAGTTGCAGTTCCAAAAGATCCTGAGTTACCCTTAGAAATTATTAAGAGTAAAACTGATAAGCAAATTCAAAGTAAAAGGAGTCTTAAGAACAATAGCATAGCAACAGCTTTATACTACAGAGGTGACTATTTTGCTTTGGTCCCCAAATAATATTCTTTAGCAGTATAACCCCTATTGGCCATTTAGTTACAGCTATTTAGTATTTGGTGATAGTTCTCCTAAAATTTGCTGCGTACTGTATTGTTCTCTCCTACTATAAGGATTAACACTTCCTCTATTAAACTTCAATTCTGGTAGAGAGCCAAGACTATATTCATCTGTGTTCCTTCGGAGGGATCAGCTATCTCAGCCCCTTTCAGCAGAATCAGGAGTTTGTGGGCCAACTGAGCAATAGCATTTAATATGAGATGTTCAATGGTGAACATCCAGTGAATATCCAGAAGTATTTTAAAATAAACTTTTCCATTATTTTTCTTTCAATTATATTTAGTTACTTTAACCTTGTTGGATAACAGAAGGGATATAGTTTATGGAAGCAGACTGTCCTGGATTTCAACCCTGGCTCCATAATTTCTGTTATCCTGGAAAATTTACTTAACACCTTTGATATTCAATTTCCACTTTGTGAAGGGCTTATACAATGACTGAACGATAGTAGAGTATTTAACACAATGATTTGATTGGCATAGTAGGCTCATAAAACTTGCTATTTCTCTCCAGAATACCTAAAGGCAGCATTTAACAACGACAACAACAAAAGCCTTGTTTTAATAGTCATTATCTCTGCTCAGGTGGGGAAGCATTTCCTGTCAAAGACATTTTGTAATGCAAACAACCAAACAACCCATAATATATTTGCCACTTAAAACTCTTTCACTTCCTTTACCATAACTCAGCGAAGTCAGTTCTAGAGGGAGGCTGAGCTCTCACTGGTTTAAAACTGTGAGAAAATAGTCTTGAATGCAAAGAAATCAGGAAATGTCTTAGTTTTGGAGTTAGCTCCTGAAAAAGCTAGTCGTTAAGACTTTCCAAAGGACTTGCTTTAAACTAAATACATAACCAGGAATATCTGAGAAAGAAACTTTGCTCCATTATAGAGAGACTTCGGTTTCTCTAACTAGAGAAACTAAGCAAGTTGCTTAGCATTTGTAATGTGTGACTATAAGGGACATAATTGATGTGGGAAACAGAGGCAGAAGAAAAATTATTAAATTTCCTTACCCACTGACAAGCCTTTGAAAAAGGCAGAGTGACATTTCCCTAGGGACTGAACTGCCTCCACCTTAAGGCTTTGCTAAGGGTAAAGGGCAATCCTAGCCTGACTGACCCCTACCCCCAACCAGGATCCTGTAAGTCTACTTTAACAATTCCTCTGGAAACTTTCTTTATCTCTAAACCCTCCAAGATAGTGTTGACAATCATTCCCAAGCCTATGGCCACCTGATATACAACGAAAGGGTCTCAGACAAAGGTTTTATTACCAGTAATGAATAACCTTTTCCCAACAATAGCTAGCCTCTCAAGGACCTGGAAACCTTGCTTCCAAAATTCCTTAGAGGTTTATGCCATCCCTAACCCCCTCCTATCTTGCAAGCATACAATGGACCACTCCTCACAGCCCCGGGACAGCAGCTCTTTCTGTCCATGGGTCCTGTCCCCATGCTTTAATAAACCACTATTTTTCACCAAAGACATCTCAAGAATTCTTTCTTGGTCATCGGCTTCGGACCTCACCCCACCGAACCTCAGTTATATCCTAAGACTTCATCATATATATATAAATCTGTCTAAACATACTTATGTACAAATATGTATATTATATATAATAAGTATATAATCTCTCTACATACACTTATATATACATTTACAAAGGAAGAGGGAAAGAGGAAGAGAGGTGTCAATGCCTATCATCACCATTATGTTGCACTCAATAACTAATAAAGGATAAAGAAAAAATCAAAGCAGATGAAGTCATAGGAGCAGGCAAACCACAAAGTGTCAGAACTAACAGCAGGTTTGATGTTTTTGGAAGATTTACCCACTGAGAATGAAGATACTATTGAGATGAAAATTCTATTATTGAATCCAAACAGGATACTAGAAAATAGGAAAATAAAGTGAGAAAATAAAGTTGAATTTTAATGTAATGGTGTTTTTTATATTTATAAAATCTATGTATTTGATTTTTGGAGCAGTTTTAGGTTTACAGAAAAATTGAGAGAAGGTACCAAGACTTCCCATATAGCTCCTGCCCAATCCATGCACAGCCCCCATTACCAACATCCCCGACCAGAGTGGTACATTGGCTACAATGAATGAAAAGCTATGTATTTTTATTGCTTAAAATTTAAAAATCATAAACCTTTGAACATTTTAGAGAAAAAGAGTACAAAGGAGAAGACAAAAACCACCTATAATGCCATGTTGCTAAAAAAGATGAAAATGTCAGTGTTTTCAATATGTGTGTGTACATATATGTGTGTATTATATATATATATATTTCTTCATCTGAAATTATTTATATATATATATTCTTTTATAAAATTGAGAAAATTACAGATAACTTTTTAAAAAATTTTTATTAACATATAATGTATTATTATTAGCCCCAGGGGTACAGGTCTGTGAATTGTCAGGCCTACACACTTCACAGCACTCACCATAGCATATACCCTCCCCAAAGTCCATAACCCAACCACGTTCTCCCTACTACAGATAATTTTTAATCTTTTTTTTTCACTTGAGATCTGTATTATCAACATTATCTTAGTTAAATTCTCTTTTAGAACACCATTTTTAATGACTTAGTAGTATTTAATCGTATGTCTGCAAAATAACTTATCTAACTTATATCTTTGCCTTTATTTTCCATTTGGGAGTAATTGTTGTCAATGAGATTATTATTCTCAAATACTTGCTATCTTATAATAGGATTACTGATAACAATTTATTGTCATGTGACTTTGCATTGACTCTCAGTAAAGAAATTTGAATATAGGCTCCTTGCCCCTTCCTTCCATTAACTTGGACTATAGTTTTTGGATTTATTTTGAAAAATGGAATATAGGCAAAAGTGTGATAATGCTTCCGTTTCCAGAAAATACTTTAAGTGGTGTCTAGTTTTAAGCTCACTTCTCTGTCATTGATATTGGAGTTTCTTCAGACTAATATCAGATGAGATGACACATCAAATCCAAAAGCAGCTCCTAGAGGCACAGCTGGCCTGTAGCCTCATGTGCGTTATATAAATGCTTGTTTTTACAAATGAGATTTTGAGGTTTTTTTTTTTTTTTTTTTAACCAGGTAAAAGTTGATGAATGAAATTATTATATAAAATGTTGTAGTGACACTCTTTTGTAGACTTACCTTTCTGTGCATTTCTTGTTTCATTGTTAAGTTTACATTCCAATAATCTAAACTGAAGCTTTAAAAGATACTTATATTTTTAAGGTCTTTAATTTGACTTGCTAAAATATATTCAGATATACATTAATCATCCTACTTCATCAAAATGTTTGAGAATATTCATTCTGCTGCATCTTAAAAAGGGGAGGGGGGATTAACACAAGTGCATATAACACAATCTATTTACTGATGATGGCATCTTTAACAAAAATTAAAGTATACACCTGCAAAATTTTACAATTTTCATTTTTTCCTTAATTAGGCACTTATGTTTCAGAATATTCCTTGGGAAAAGATTGTATTTGACACAGATGGTCAGATTTTACTGTCCCATTGCTGATTCATTCTCAGTTTGAAGGACCCAAAAACTTTAGGAAATATCAAAATGACTTTCTTATCCTTGCATGAAGTAACTGAAACATGACTCGTATTCTTAGCATGAAGGCATGTAATTGAACACTTTGTACATCAGAGGATGCATCCTTTGCTAAAGATCCCAAGAACATCATTAGAGGGTTAACTAAGAGTGTTATACCACTAGTAAATGTCATTAATTCTTCACTTGTGCCAGTTTCAAAGTTAGGCCATTCTCTGTTTGATATACCTTAAGTACCATGTACAGTGTAAATAGAGTAAGAAATTACGCAGCCACAGAACCATAACACAGCTGCTAAACCGGGGGTAAGTGGTCTTATTCTCAGTTTCAATCCAAATGATTCAGGCACAGCATGGTAAACAACAAAAAAGACATTGATTAAGTAAACGTTATTTGTCAGCTGCTATGCCACGTGTTTTACAAATATTGACATAGCTTTTGTTCTCTCCCTCTAAAGATTCTCCTTCCCTGTATAAGAGAGATTAAGACACATCACTCTAATAACATTTCTTACAGCTAGATGTGACTATTTAGTAATTAGCATCTGAGCTTATGCAACGTCCACAATTTCCATATCATGTTTTTGTATCAGAAAATCACTTGCCTTACACCTCTTTCATTCTTCCCATGTGGTGAAATGAAGTCATGGTGTTGTGAGCAGCAATAACCATTTGGTGACAATAGAGGCTATCAAAGAAAAAGAAGAGAAGGAAGTTAAATAGTTGAATCTTGAATACCTTTAGAACAAAGTAGAGACCCACTGTCAACCACTTGCCCATCTATGAATACTTACTATGAGAAAACAAACAAACAAAACAACAACAAAAAAACTAACCTGGTTTAAAACACTTTATTTTGGAATTTTTTTCTTAGTAGTATGGTTTAATATTACTAATTATTCTAAAAACTAATCTCTTGCCATTTTTAAAAAATATCTGAAATATGTAGTACTGACTTAGAACTTGGGAGGACAGGAGGTATTGCAGACCAAGGAGCTGGTGAGTCTCATTATATTACGGTAAACATTTGGTTAAACTGCTATTGTTCATTAATCTTAAAGGCAGACCACATGCCCACTGAGACTATAGCTATAAAAGAAATGAATGAATATTCAATAACTTGAAGTCTTTCATAGGTTGGGAAGAGCTAGTCAAATGTAATTAGCAGGAGATATTATTCTTGTTCAGATATTTTCTCTGAGACCTCTTATTAAGAATTTCAGCCAGATTTTGCAAGTCAGACCCACAGCAAAGATTAGTCTAAGGGAGGTGTTTCAGATGGCTTATTGCTTCACATGTCATCATTAAATCCATGATAGATAGATGATCTAAGCACTGAATTCAGTAAACAAAAGAAGAGAATTAGTAGGCTTCAGTACAATGTGAAGAATAAACTTTGGGTTTGATTACTCAACAGTGGAAGTTTTTCTAAATAATCATATTTGAAACCTGCTACATAATTTTACTGCCAAAGAAACAAGACTGGATTACAAAACTGTCTGTGTTTCATTCCTATAAGGGCCCCCAGACCCCCAAACCAGGCCCAGCAGTAAACTCCAAAAGCTCACCATCTCCTGGAAAAGACACACATTTCAATACTAACTTTAATTTGGCTACACGGAAAATGATGCATCAGTCAGTGTAGATTGACTTTCGTTGCAAAATCAAAATCTCTATAGCATACACCACCACCACTACCACCACCAACAACAAAAAGTTTTATTTCTTGGACCTAAAATGTCTGATATGAAATTAGGCTTTCTCCAGGGCAGATGGTCCCCATGTCAACAGATGTTTCCACCATCATAAAGATGCTTCCACATATTTCACTGGCCCAAGAAAGTTATGTGTCTACCTCAAAAAGTCATGGACAAACAATTTTCTTTCTGCCTATAAACAGAAATATGCTCACTAGTATTGCATATTAATAATATCTACCCTAAATAAATGAGAAAATATCTCTCCAAGAGCAAAACCAAGAGACACAGAGAAGAAGGTACAAAGATTTCCAGAGATAAGAATCCTGTACAGCCAGATGGGCTAACAGCAGAATTTGTTCTATGGATAAACAGGATTCTCCTTGATTCCTCCCTAAAAGAAATTGCTAATTGAATGTGTTTCCATTCTTCCTTTTTCCTAGGTCAGTTTCAGAATTATATGCAAAGTGATGGAAGAGATATCACATTGTTCAGAGATCCTGGGTTTTGAAATGGATGAAGCAACTGTGTAGGATTTTACATTTTCTTCATTAGAGAGGGAATAAATGTACCTCTGTAATGGAGAAAATTATATGAATAAATATTTAGTGGAACAAAATTGAAGACATTTACAGAAAAAGCTAAATGCAACCTTCTTCTTGTGTGCCCAAATCTCTAAGATTTTAGCTAAGTACATGACCACCTATGCTATTATGGGTCCTCTGAGATGCATAAAATGGGGCAGAATTAGAGGTGAAGGAGATATGACCCCCATAAATTGGAAATGGTTTAAAATCTGGCAAGGAATACCTTTAGAGTATAATATAGTGTGCCATTTGTGAAAGGAAGAATGGAAGGTAAAATGACTCGGGTAATAAGAGTCAGAGCTGAGTGCACCATTGAGAAAATCTATGCCAAGCCAACAAGAAGCACCCCGACTCCCCAAGTGATCACCCATTAGAGAAGTTCCAAATTAAGCAGAAATGGACTAGCCACAGTAACCCAACAAGTATAATCACTGGCTTGGTACAGGCCAAGGAAATCATGACCCTGACTAGATTGCTGTAGTGAATCCAAGTACATCAACTCAGGTGTTGTGAGTTAATTACATTCCTCATAGCATTGTCTATTAAAGGGAGATCTGAGTTATGCATTTCCATAACTGACACATTACTTAATTACAAACTATCATTAACAGCCTCTCTTGAAGCTTGGCTGGGCCATGACTGATTTGGTCAATGGAATAAAAGAAGTGATTTATGCAACTTAAGTGTAGCATTTTATAAGGCAATTTCTTGCTTCTCATTTCCTCATTTCCCTCATTACAAAGGTTAAAATTTGGATGATAACATGTGAAATAAGGTAAGACCTTAGATGATGATAAATCAACAAGATAAAAGAAAGCTGGATCTCTTTAAGATCTTCAGGTGGGCTATTGCCATGCTAGTTTAGCTGTGCATTCCTAAATCAACTGCCCATCTCTAGACATTACTTGAGAGACAATTAGGTTTCTATCTTACCTGGGGCAGAGATCTTGGAGTCTCTTTGTAATAGTAATTAAAGCTATCTAATACAAAAAAACCCAATAACAACAATGCTCTAATGCCTCATGCAAATACTATCCCCATATAAAAGCAGAGGTAACCAAATTGAGATATTAATTCTCAAGTTTCCATCACTAGTAATCAACAGAACTTGTGCTCAAATTCAAACTGTAGAACAAGCCCTAACCAGAAATATGATTAATGCTTAAAATTCCTTCCTAGATTCAGACAACTGGAGTTCAAATTCTGGCTCTACTAGTACTAGTTGTATGATCTTTGATAAATCATTTAACCTTTCTAAACCTCAAGTTCCTATCTCTACTTTGGCATGGTCATTATTATTGCATATATTTCATGAGACTATGAAGATTAATTAACTAAGAGGACAATATTCCTGATAAATATAATGTAATATTAATCATAATTATTCAATATTATTAGCATTTTCTTCTGCTACTCCTGCCATTACTCTCTTGTTCCCTAACTGTTCAAACCCCACATTATTTATAGATTCACAAATATGGTTGCTAATATTTTTAGATAACCCCAGTTATAATTCCAAATGGAATAGTATTTTTCTATCTATATTTATTTATTTATATGAAACATGAGTGTATTTTATTAATTTAAAATGAACCAAAATGACAGGAAAGTTAAAGGGGTATGGATACATGTCAGAAAAGAAAGTTTAAAGTATTTAGGGTACAATTAAAAATGTGACTAACAATGAACTAGCTATCAATAACCATATAGGTCTGTTAACAAAATATGACAACTGACTCAGAAAAGCCATCAGGAAACACAAAGTATGTCAAAGCTATTTGCTGGTGTGTGAGAAAAATATTATCCATGAGGGGAAAAAATAGATATGTTAGGAAAAGTAAGGGTTTGAGCGATTTTTAAGAATATAGAAATGGGAAGAAATCATAAATAGCTTCCATAGGAGACCAATTAATCACTCATATCTGTTAAAATCAGATGTGTTTTAAATATATTTTAATCAGATGTGTTTTAATTATATTTCTTTATGTAAAAGACTGAATTCTGAGGATACTGATACAGGGAAAAGAGGCAATTAAATGCATATATAGCTTATGAAAATGAGTTTCTGAAAGAATGTCTTTAAAAAAACCCTAGTTTTAATGGGGACATTGGGTTAAAAGTACATTTAGCATCTTAAGAAAAGGACTGAAATTAATTTGAGGTGTTTTTACTTAGAGGAATCATGGTCTGGTACAGACTCATACACACCCACTACGATTAAGTACACAAATGCCTATGCTCTATGAAAGGTTAACTAGACTCTCTCGATCTACATTATTTTCCTTTAAATTATTGCTCCAATTTTTTTTAACCACCTAAACATTTAAATTCATTCTTTTCTTTTTTTTTTTTTTTATTTGTCTTCCGTTAAAGATAAACCTTAAGATCTATATTGGTTCTGTTTTGAGCAGAATGTGGCTATTATGATCAAAAACTTATATCATTTTCTTGTTTAGTTATATAAGGTGTTGCAAAATAGATTAAACTGACTCAACATCTTTGCTTCTTTTTCTCGAGTAGAAGTAGACATATCCATTCCACTCCCCCCCACACCCCGAGTAAGACTAATCCCACCATCTCTACACTGTATCCTATTACTTCCTCTCTATGCTTTGTACTGTCTTTCTCATCATTTAATCACATACTAAATTTTTAAAAGAAACCCTCTCCCTTAAATCCACATGCCTGTTGAATATAAAGACAGTCCCTGACAGTCCCTGACTGTATGGCTGGTTCAATTTATGATGGTTCAACTTATAATTTCCAACATTATGATGGTGCAAAAGCAATACTTATTCAGAAAGAACTATACTTCAAATTTTGAATTTTGATCTTTTCCCAGGCTACTGATAAGTGGTACAAGTACTCCTTCACAATGTTGGGCAGTGGCAGCAAGCCACAGCTCCCTGTCAGTCATGTAATCACATCTAATACAACTGCTCTGTACCCATACAACAATTTTGTTTTTCACTTTCCATACCCAATTCAATAATTACATGACATTCAACACTGTATTATAGATTTCATGTTAGATGAGTTTGCTCAACTGTAGGTTAATGTGAGTGTTCTGAGCATGTTTAAAGCAACCTAGCCTAAGCTATGATGTTTGGTAGCTTAGATGTCTCAAATGCATTTTCAACTTATGTTGGGATTATCAGGACGTAATTCCAGAGTAAGTCAAGGGAGATCTTTAATTCTTTCTTTCATTCACACCTAGGTGACCAACTGCCTCTTTCATTCCCATGAAATCTTGTTTCCAACTATTCATCAGTTTATTCCTCAAACTCTTGCAACCCAGTATCTACACTCAAGTCTTAAACTGAAACAAGTCTGGTTAAAGGTGTGAAGGATCACTTTGTAGAAAAATTGACTTTTCAGTTGCTGTCTTTCTTGGTTTCTCTTTGACTCAACACTATCAACCACCTTCCTTCTTCATGTGCTTTCTTGCCTTGAAATTTGGAATAACATGTTCCCACATCTCACCTACATACATAGTGTAGTGAATGGGGGAAGGGGCAGAGGGAGAAGGAGAGAATCTCAAGCAGCTTCTCTCTTAAGCACAAATCCCAATGTGGGGCTCGATCTCATGGCCCTGAAATCAAGACATGGGTCAAAATCAGGAGTCAAGACACTTATCTGATTGAGCCACCCAGGCTCTCCAACATATTACCTCATTTACCACAGAATCTCTTCCTTTTCTGGTGTTACTGGTAAAAGATATTGTGTACTAGCCAGTTTCTACAGCCAGAAATCTAATTTCAGTTGTAATTATACTCTCCCTTTCATCCCTGCATCCAAGGATGGAAGTCCTCTCCTATTTCCTTGAATCCCTTGACACTCATTTTACAAGACTGTCACCTCCCACCAGATTAATTCCACAGCCTCTAACTATTCTTTGTTTTTCCTATATATTCCTTTTGTCCATTCTTCTCCATTCTATACATTGTTGTCCCAATGTTCTTTCTACCAATATAATCATATCACTCCCTTTCATAGTTCCTTATTGATGAAAGTATCAATAATAACACAAAATAAACTAGAAAATTTTAGGAAGAGCACATTACCACAGGTTAAATAAATAACTGTGTCAAATTAATAGAATTATAAGAAAACTAGGTAAGCAGAGAGAAATAAAATTCCCCCATATGATCCTAGAACATATCTTGTGTCACAATAGCAATTTCTATCAAAACTGCAGACAAATAGTTTTAATGTAATGCAATGGGAACTGGGTTGGAGGTATAAAGAATCCAGTGAAAACTTTAATCATATTCCTGTTTCAAAGCATTGCTATAAAAATAGAATATGAAAAGGTAAAAGCATTTTGCACTCTATATAAATAGTTTTAAATATAAATGTCATTTTAATTCACATTTCTCTACCTCCTTACACTAACTTACTATGGTTATGGTTTCCTTGTTTCTTCTATCCCTACTCTTTGCTGTAATTAAAACCTGATTCTCTCCCAAAATCTTTAGATAATCTTAAAAATCACTGTTCAGGATTATTTAAGACTTCCTAGAATATAACAAAAGCTGTTTCACATTTTCTCCCTGTCAATCCCCTGCTATTGTGTTAGCAACCTGACAACACATTATTTTAACTGTTCAGAATCTAGGACCATCAAGTCATTTAATGCCTATCCAGACATCATCTTTCTTGCCACATTAGGAACTAATATCGCATATCAAACACCAACAAAGGATCTTTAATTCATGTATAACACCTGCTTCTCTCAAGTCATCATTCATTTCACATTTGTTCAGATCCAATTTCTACTCTAGAATCAGTTGTCATATAGTATGACACCAAATATGTATTATTGAATGAAGTCAAATCAAGAAGTGCATTGAGCCCCTGTTATGTGCTCTGCTTGTGGTGTGTGTTATAACTAAAATAGGGATAACTGAGTCAAGACTATGGAGAGGTTAACATAACAATACAGAGAATATGTATATTTTAAGGAAATTAGCACTAACTTGGAAAAAGTAAGATATAGATTAGAAAGGAGATAGATGGTAGGAGAAACGGAAATAATTATATTCTACACAATATAAGACCAGAAAGAAATGAGATTTTTAAAATTTTGCTCATTGTTCATTTTGTATGATTTTTAAAAATTCCTTTATTTTTTCTCACTGGTTAGAAGAATACCTAGCACATATTGGACACTGATTTTTTTTTTTTTTAATAAATTGTTTCCCCTAGAGATGAAAGACAAGTCTTTAAAGAGGATATGAAATCTGAAAAAAATGAATAAAATCCTAAAATTTCGATAATTAGATATAGAAAATGAGAAAATTCTAGGTTCATAAAAAGATGCTCTCCTACCAGTCCCTCATCCTACCACAGAAGAAAAGCAGCACTGGATAAAGAAATCCATTTCTTCCCCTTTGTTGTGGAAATATGGATGGTAGGAAAGTCAGAAATACAGTTTGCTACCCAAGCTTTGGAATGCAGATTGAAGACTCTCTACCTATTCAGATAGCAAGGGAAAACAGTAATGATTTTCAAAGCAAAGTAAGATCACGGGTTGAATTATATTTTCACGGGATAATTATATGAGGAATCTGCAGATGTGAGGGGAGAAATATGTAGAGGGAGAAACCATTAGCGAAACATATCGAAATATAATTTTTTCTATCTCAGAGATAGTTTAGAATAAAAAAGGTCAAGATAAACTATAAATCCAAATAACCGTACTTTCTAAATAAGTTGCCAAACCGTCTATGCAGGATATGCTTAAACAATATGAAATGGTTCCACTAGCATTAGTTTTCCACCCTCCACCAGGCAATACAGGAAAGGCAAAAATTCATGAGGCATTTGATGAAACTAGAGAGTGAATCTTCTTCACAAAAGAGCTGTTAGTGTATTATATAATATGTGGATTATTTCCACCAACTTCCAGTCCCAAAAGATGTTAAAGAACAAATTTTAATAATGCTTGATCAATTGAGTTGAAGCTATGGTTGTAATTCCTCATCAGTTTCACGTTTTTCTTTCCTCTTCAGAGTTAAATATTACTGCATATGTTTTTATTATTTATTCCTTATGCACATGCCCATATATGCACATATCTACATAAATATATCTTATATTCATGCATGTACAAACAGCAATAAAACATTTTTGTGACTTTCCTGTTTGCATTTGATTATAATGATACTTGTGTCATATACATATTTCCTGAAATGTTTAAGCTCTGTTTCTGGACTTTCTATTTTATTGTATTAATCTATTTGCCTATCCTTGGTCCAACATCAAAAGTTTTGAATTTTATAGATTTAATTTGTGTCTTAGACCTTTATAGGTCATATATTTCCTCCTTAGGCTCTATATTATAGTGTCTGGGCTATCCCTGGCCTTTAAAATTTCACATGTACTTAAAGAAGGGTTTTAAATTTTAATGAAAAAAAAAAAAACTTTGGAGTTTTGATTTCATTGTTTTGAATTTATAGGCTTATAGAGAATTGACATCTTTGAAATATTGAGCATCCCCATTCATGAATATATTTTTCCATGTAATTGTCTTATTTTAAAGCATTCGTTAAAAGATTATATATACCCATACATATCCTGCCTTTTTTGGTTTATTCCTATGTAGTGAAAAATGCTATTACTATGATAAATGAGATATTTTTAAATTATACTTTCTAATTTGTTGTTGCTAGCATATAAAACATTTTTATACAAGTGTATACCCATCAACTTGCTGGGCTTAGTAATCAAAAAATTTTTTTTAGAATTTCTATTGAAAATAAGTATATTATCAATAAATGAAGAAAATTAATAATTCCTAATATGTGTATCACCATTATTATTACTATTATTACTACAACTACTACTTTATCTAGGACTGCCTATGTAATAACTAAAGAAGTAAAAGCATTGATATTTTAATTTTTATTGATAATAAGGGAAATATTTCTTATAACTCTCCATTTACTAAAATGTGGGCAGTAAGGTCCCTGGCTTGCTCAGTTGGTGGAGCATAGGACTCTTGATCTCAGGGTTGAGTGTGAGCCTCATGTTTAGTGTAGAGATTACTTAAATAAAAATAAAAAAAACTTTTTTTTTGAAGATTTTCTTTATTTATTTGTCAGAGACAGAGAGAGCCAGCACAAGCACAGGAACAGAATAGAATGAGGGAGAAGCAGACTCCCTGCTGAGCAAGGAGCCCCATGTGGGACTAGTTCTCAGGACCCTGGGATCATGACCTGAGCTGAAGGCAGAGGCTTAACTGATTGCGCCACCAGGCATCCCAAAATTAAAAAAAAAAAAACAACAAAACAAAAAACTTAAAAAAATAAAAATAAATAAGTCAAATAAATAAAATGTATTCAGATTTTCTTTTGTTAGTCTAATTAGGGAGATTTGCATCTATTCCTTCTTTGTAAAAATTATGAATTCAATAATAAGTATGCAGTATTTATCAAATGACTTTTTGCGTGTGTTTAAAATTATCAAGTTCTTATATTTTAATTTGATAATAAGGTATATTTTACTACCAAAATAAAGATTCTAGTGTTAAATATTCATCCCATTACTGGTTCCCCAAAATATATGCACCTTCTTTGTGTGTGAATCTGACTACTTCATTCTCATTCATACTTCTGAGTTTCTATCATTGAATGGAATTTATTTTTTTCCTCCTCTAAAGACTTGGAAGACTATATCACTTCTCCTCAATTACAAAATCTTTTCTCAGACACTTAGAATCCATGCCAGTGCCAAGTTTTCTTAATTGATATTGCCTTTACAATCACTATGCCATGTAACTTTTTAACTTACATAACCTCTTCTTAAATTAATAATAAACTGCTTGAAGGAACAAATCTTGCCTTAGATTCCTAAGGATCTCTTCCATTTCTAGCCTACTGTGGTATGAGCTGGATAATAAACATTGCATGGGGGGGCCTGCGTGGTTCAGTTGGTTAAGTGTCTGTCTTCGTCTCAGGTCATGAGCCCAGGGTCCTGGGATGGAGTCCCACATTGGGCTCCCTGCTCAGTGGAGCCTGCTTCTCCTCCCTCTGCTGCTTGTGTGTGCTCTCTCTCTGTCAAATAAATGAAAAAAAATCTTAAAACAAAAACAAAACCCAAAAACATTGCATTGGTTTGATTAAAAGAGAACAGAGATAGTGATAAAATATGTAAATGAGGAGAGGCACACATACAGAAAGTTATGTATTCGAGAGAAAGGAACAAAAGCAGGAATGAAATGTTAAAATGTTTTAAAAAATATCTTAATAACCAAGACAAAAAGATAAAGAGTAGAATACTTAGTGGATATTGTTGGAAATTATTTTGGGAAAATTTAATTTTCTATTAAATTATCATTGCCATTTGTCCACCAAAAGAAAAAAAAAAAAGAGTTCACAACTCAATAGCTCTTTTCTCAATGTGAGGCAATGAATAGGGTACTAAATAGATATAAAGAGGTACATTTCAAACAAATTTCTGTCTTTAATTATTTGTTTGAATCACTTGAGTAAAGCACCAAATAGATTATCTCTTCATCGTTTTTTTTGATTGGAGCGAGATTTAGAGTTTACCAATAGCAACATTTCTTAAAGAGTGTTCTTTAGAACAGCAGTCCCATAAAATATTCCTCAAAAAAATGTGTATGTATGCAGACGATGGATAATTATATATATATGTGTGTGTGTATATGGATGTATATATACATACATATAAAATTCACACACACACACATATATATATGCATGTGTGTATACACACAAAAAGTATACACATACAGACATACACACACACACTTTTTTTTTTTTTTGGAATTGCTGCCTACCATATCATCCCTTACAGATTTACAATACACCTGAATATGTTATATAAGACCTGAGAATTTCTACTGTAAAGATATTTTGACCATTTGTTCCAACATTTTGAAAAGGTACTTGTAAAATACTGAACAATGATATTTTCAAGATGATCATTTTATCATTACTGTTCTTATTTGATAATTCTACTCTAACTAAACTATTTTGAGGGAGAATAATTATTAAGCTGCAGAAACAATACCCCACATAAAAATCTCACTGGTTGTCATTACCATGACACATATTCCCAGGCCAAAGTTTCTTAATATATAAGATAGACAATTAAATTAAATATAAGAATATCTAAAGTTATCATGGCTGAAATTAAAAAAAAAAAGTCTTGGGCTCGATTATCACATTAAGAAATAATCAAAGGGGAAGCTTGGGTGGCTCAGTGAGTTAAGTGTTTGCCTTAGGCTCAGTTCATGATTCCAGGGTCCTGGGACCTAGGCCTGCATCCAGCTCCTTGCTCAGAGGGAAGTTTGCTTCTCCCTCTGCCTGCTGCTCCCCCTGCTTTTGCACTCACTTTCTCTTTTTCTCTGACAAATAAACAAATAAAATCTTAAAAAAAAAAAGAAAGAAAGAAAGAATCAAGGTTCATTTGTGTGCATATCTCAAGAAACAGCAAAAGATAAATTCAACAAATATATACTGGGTTCACTGATGCTAATACATTGATTATTTGGAAACAAGAACACATTTTTGTATATGCACATAATCTTTGATTGTTAGGATATTTCAGAAAACTGTTTCTTTTGAACGTGATATAGTTCAACTTTATGTATCAATGTATTTCTTTTACAATAAAATTAAGCAAAAGAAGAGAAAGGCTTAAGTGTTATGATTTTTTTAAAGATCTTTTTATTTATTCCAGAGAGAGAGAGAGAGTGTGTGAGTGGGAGGCAAAGAAAGAATCTTAAGCAGACTCCCTGCTGAATGCCAAGCCAAAACGGGGCTCGATCTCACGACCCTGAGATCATGATCTGAGGTGAAAGCAAGAGTCTGACACTTAACCAACTGAGCCACTCAAGCACCCAAGTGTTATGACTTTTTAAAACTATTTTGATGGGTGACTGGATGGTGCTGTTGGTTAAGCATCCAATCCTCGGTTTCGGCTTAGGTGTTATCTCAGGTCATGATCTCAAGGTCTTTAAACAATCCTGAACAGGGCTCTGTGCTCAGCGTGGAGTCTGCCTAAGACTCTCTCTCTCCCTCTGCCCCTCCATGCTGCTCTCTCTTCCAAATAAATAAATAAAATTTTTTTTCAAAAAAGTATCTTGAGCACTGATGTTTCAGATTAACATTCCGAAACGTTGTTCTGAAACACTGATGTTTCACATTTTTTCAGCAAAAAATGAGACTATAGAATGAAAACATGATTCAGGATTACTTAAGAGATCTTCTTAGCACTCTCAAAATTATCAGAAAAGTCACCTTGATTCTTATCATTTCATTTTAAAGAAAATATTTCTTTATTTGCTAAAAAACACATAATTAGGTATTTTTATTATGTAGATTAAACTTTAGTTATGATAGGTAAGTTATAGAAACTCATCTTATGCAAATGGATTGAAAGAAGAAAAAGCAATCAGGAAAAAGAACATTATGAAGACAGAATGAGAGGGCTTTTCATTATCTTAAGGAGCAAATAATATCTGTAAAATAAATGACGAAGGAACAACAACAAAAAAGAAAGTTTAAAGGTAATAGGTGTGATTTCTTTAGGTTAACTATCCAAGTCATAAATGATCATGAACAAAGGGAGCTGGGAGGCCTTGGAGACCACACAATGACTTTAACAAAAAAGACTGAACATGTTCAGTTTTAATAGGAGTAACCACTCCAATTTATTTTTATCATGTGATTATCGGTATTTTTATCTCATTAGACTGTAAAGTTTAATAATATTTACGATAGACAATCAAAGGGTGAGGGTAAAATGGGTACAAAGAGTTTTCTATGTTAGTCAGCATGGGGAATAACGAGTCTAGAGTCTAGGAAGGTAAAGAGAAGCAAGGCACTCTTATTGCCATGTCAGGAAGAGCAAATAGTGACCTGAATTTTCATATCTCTGGGATGCCCTGTGAAGTTTCTGTCTTCTTGTATCTACCATGTATAATATTTGAAGTTTCTGTCTCCTTGTAGCTATCACATGCAATATCTGAATTATCTAATGGATTTTAGTTTGTTATTACTCAATGAGTTGTATTCTACAATGGTATTAATTCACATTTATTCTTAGTTATGAGGATCATTGTAAGAGTTATATATTCAAATTGA
Organism: Enhydra lutris kenyoni; assembly: GCF_002288905.1. NCBI lineage: Eukaryota > Metazoa > Chordata > Mammalia > Carnivora > Mustelidae > Enhydra > Enhydra lutris. The sequence goes on from NW_019154091.1 coordinate 18,298,877, forward strand.
AAGGTATACGAGGAAAATAAAGGTTCTGAAAAATATTTGAAAAACAACTGTCGGAAAGCCGAATTTGCTAATCTGAAGAAATAACTCAAAATGGGAGGAGTGGTAGGATACCATGGTTGCTTTGAAATAGTTAAAAAGCAGACTAATAGGAGGGGGACTGGATACAATGGTTACTACAGATACGACTGGCCCTAAGTAAAAGGGTTAATGATTTCCATGTAAAAGAAGGATATATATTCTCATTGTCTGCCTGAGCAAGCAGTGAACTTCTATCATTGGTGGTCTTACAGCACAGTCTGACAAAAACAGACATTTGCCAAGGAATTAAAGATTGGAAAGTTATCATTTTTTTAGGGTCTCATCTAACCTGATATACTATAAATCTTAATTTTGGTTAACCTCTGCAAATTAGGTATAGACATCTAAAAGAAAGTCATACTCTCACTATATAAATGTTCTTCTGCTCATTCACTGGTGTCAAATTATGGAATCAGCTTGTTTCTTTCTTTGAATTACTTGCAAATAAAATTTCTTTAAGGTAGTCATTGATCTTTTCAGCTTTGTTGTAAATCTGTCATGCCAGAAGAGCTCTTTTATTTTGGTAGAATTTGTATTTCATCTAGAACTTTGAAAAATGAATTCTCTATCACATGGTGAAATCTGTAGTTTAATAATTCATCAAATGTGAGTCAACCAATGGATCTTTTTTTTTTAATTTTATTTTTTATAAACATATATTTTTATCCCCAGGGGTACAGGTCTGTGAATCACCAGGTTTACACACTTCACAGCACTCACCATAGCACATACCCTCCCCAATGTCCATAATCCCACGCCCTCTCCCAACCCCCCTCCCCCCATCAACCCTCAGTTTGTTTTGTGAGATTAAGAGTCACTTATGGTTTTGTCTCCCTCCCAATCCCATCTTGTTTCATTTACTCTTCTCCTACCCCCTTAACCCCCCATGTTGCATCTCCTCTCCCTCATATCAGGGAGATCATATGATAGTTGTCTTTCTCCGGTTGACTTATTTTGCTAAGCATGATACCCTCTAGTTCCATCCACGTCGTCGCAAATGGCAAGATTCTGCAAGGAAGACATCCAGATGGCCAACAGACACATGAAAAAGTGCTCCACATCACTCGGCATCAGGGAAATACAAATCAAAACCACAATGAGATATCACCTCACACCAGTCAGAATGGCTAAAATTAACAAGTCAGGAAATGACAGATGCTGGCGAGGATGCAGAGAAAGGGGAACCCTCCTACACTGTTGGTGGGAATGCAAGCTGGTGCAACCACTCTGGAAAACAGCATGGAGGTTCCTCAAAATGTTGAAAATAGAAATACCCTATGACCCAGCAATTGCACTGCTGGGTATTTACCCTAAAGATACAAACGTAGTGATCCGAAGGGGCACGTGCACCCGAATGTTTATAGCAGCAACGTCTACAATAGCCAAACTATGGAAAGAACCTAGATGTCCATCAACAGACGAATGGATAAAGAAGATGTGGTATATATACACAATGGAATACTATGCAGCCATCAAAAAAAACCCAATGGATCTTTTGAACACTCCTTTTTGTCTTCACTGGAATTCTTTTGGCCTTTGTTCTGCATCATAAAAAGGGTCTTAACATGTGGAAGAAATCATCAGAAACTTGAACAAGATTTTATTCTTAGGCATGTAAACTTGAACAAATTCTTGACAATGACAGGGCTATCAAAGGAATACGGTACGCATCTGGACAGGTTCTCCCAGATAGCCGCCCAACTGACTGATCTTCAGGCAAGTTAATGGACACCAATATAAGTAAGCAATGTCTGACCAGTCACTTTCTGTAGCGCAGTCAGCCAAAGATCCAGATGTTGCTTCTGCTGCTTTTGCTCTTGCTGAAAAAAAGTGTGTGTCAACGAAGTAACTGGGACCTGAAGCTATACTATTCCCCCTACATCCATTGCAGTTTTCATTTTATTTCAAAAGAAAAATTAGAATAATAAAATCCAAAGAGTTATATATGATGTGGAAAATACTGGGAATTAAAAAGTGCCTTGACTCACCAATCACATTTCTAGCTCAAAAACAACACACTGATCACTTGTTAATGTTCAGTGTTTTTGACTAGTGTATGTGATACCCGTTCATTGCTGTGGAGGTCACGTTTCTTCTCCTGTGGCTCTAACAGCATTATCTAACTTCATACTTAATGATATGCAAAGACATGCCTAATACATCTGGCCACATCAAAACAATAAATCCTCTTGCTCTATATAATGTTAACACATTCAAGTTTCAATCCTCATCAGTATGAGTGACTAAAGTAATTTATTCTAAGAGTTTGTTAGAATGTGATCTACCTATTGTGGCTGCTTAAAAAACTGGTGATTAGCTTCTCAATTATTAATATAAACAGACACCAAATTTTGCCTGGAGTTTTATTCTAGAGTACTATTTTGCTCAATCATATCCAAGAAGGTATGATTTCTAGTGTATGTTTTAATAAGGATGGTTAATTTATACTGTTTTTGGAAAAATAGGTTGCAAATTAAATGAATTTTCAAATTTCATGTGTAAATATAGATTTATATACACATGAAATTTACATATGCTATAAACATTCTTATCCTACTGTAAACAAATTTAATTTTACTTTTCCTTAAAATGAATGTTTTTATCATAAAATTATTCCTCAGTAATTTAAATTCTTCTGAATTATTACATTTATCTATATATTTTTTTCTTTTAACTATATTTCAATAAATTTATAAATATTTTAAAAAACAGTTTGCTGGAAGATGCTTCATAGAAAATCAACAAAATATGCCGATACACATTTTTTTCTATTTTAAGTCATTTTAGAAATATACTTAGCAAGACTATATTGTTATAACCATTCATCTTGAACATTATATAGGGAAAAAAGAGCACTTGTTCTTTCTTCTTAAACATCTGACATTTAACTCAATTAAATAAATTTTTACTTAAACTTATTTGTTTAAAAAAATCGTTTTGAATTTCAAACAAGGATTCTCTGCTTATCCCCCAATAGCTATTAATTTCTCCAAGAATAAAGCCCAATCCCTTTGACGAATCTTACTCAATAGGCGAAAGGCTTATTTTATATAACCTGTCCCATCTCTGTGTACTCTTTCCTTTTTAATTCATTTTTTAACTGGCATTTACCAAGCATGTGTCCTGGATTAAAATATATTTAGGCCAAAAAAATTAAAGCAAACTCCTAATATATTAATGCATTTTTATAAAATTTCCAAGGAAAAGAAAACTATAATAAGCAGTTTTGCTTAAGCTTATTTGGCCACAGACAACTTTCATTGCTGAGCATTTCTCTGGAATAACACTTTAAGGACCACATTCTGCAAAATGCTTTAACTGCATTTACGGCTTTTATTTTTAACACCACGTGCTGTCATGTCTCTCTATGTGTTACATGGAAAACCTTGATATTTCTCCTGCTAGTAAAACATTGTGCATCCTTCCAGACTCAGTTCCACTGTCACGTCTCTTTCAAATATTCCCTTGAATTCTGCAAACTATGCTAGTTCATTACTCTCACTCTATCTTGCATAGTTCTTTTTCTCCCCTATTTTACTAGTTTTCATGTTGTATCACCATTGCTGTATTTCATCAAATCTAAGCCATCATTGGGTGTATCGATCATGTATTGAGATTTTCAACCCTTTAAGAAATAAAAACCCACTATTGAGTTTTTATATATAATTTATATGATGTTTCATTCTACTTAGAATTATCTTATACTAATATGCATAGCTATTCTAGACTTATTTAAAAATATTTTATCATGTGATACTCTTGGACACACATAAGAAAGAAAAAATAAGTGACATGATGAGAGCAAAGTATTTCTAAAAGTATTGCAAATTCCAACTTCAACTTCTGCTAAATTGCTTTTTTTCCCTCAGGATTGTTCATACTTACTATACAGTATCATTCCCCATGATCAAAAACATTGGAAAACTTTTAAGAGAGAGCTTTAGTGCTGCCTCTGGGATATTCTTCCAAACCATATCCTACTTTTCTCTAAATTTCTTAAAGATTTTATTTTTAAGTCATCTTTACAACTAATGTGGGGCTTGAACTCATAACCCTGAGATCAAAATTCATGTGCTTTACTGATTGAGCCAGGCAGGCATCACTTACTTCAGTCATTTTTGATGTTGGCATTTTCTTCATCATACAGCAAGGTTTCATGTATGTGAAAACAATGACAACTATATGGGAACATCAGCTTGGCAAACTAAAATTGTTATTGGCTATTGCTTGTAAAACACATCCTAATTTTAGAGCTGTTACAATGTAAAACGTATATACCTTAGAATTGATGAGTTGTGGTAACCTTATCATCTTTAGAAATCTTCACTGGAGACTCTACAGACACACACACACACACAACACATGCTCTCTCTTTTTCTTTCTCTCAACAGTTTTGCAAACAAACAAACAAACAAAAATGATTTTGTTGACTGCTTTTGTATAAACATCCCCTGTTGAGTTCTGTGGCATATATTTATTAAATACTCTTGAAGTTATAAACCCTAAGCTGAATGATGGATAGATGAACAGGTGTGTATGGGTTGAGAATAGCTGAACAATTGCTCAGTGAGTCTTAAAGATTTACTCCTCATCATAGGTAAATTTACAAATATTGAACCAATTTGCTTTTTAAAATCCAAGAGGTCTCATCATTTATTTGAAGCCAAGAAGAAAAGGAGTTATGGTTATCCAATAATTCTATCTATAGTAACCAAACAATATCATTACCTCCTGATGAATCTAAGCACACTGACAGAACTTTTTTTCTGCATAACTTACACAGGAAGAGCTCTACCAGGTTATGGGAACAATCTCCCCATAAACATTTTTAAAACAAATAGAATTTTCCTCCTGATGAGTAAGACTACAGACAGATGGAGTGTTGACTAAAGTGAGCAGTTTTAAAAACTAACAGAAATGTTGCCTAAAAAACATTTTTGAATCTGACTTTGTTCACACAATTCAGCAATCTCTTAACATGTATTTAATGATAATTTAACATGCTGTTAAAATCTGCCTGGGGTTATTTCCAAATCCAAGCACAAAGTAAAGTAAATACCCTTAAATAGATGTTTTTATCTTAAAGGAATCATTGCTTCCTACAAAGCCACAAGAGCTACTATGGGTCCAAGTATCAAAAATTTGGAATTTTTATTTGAATGTTTGGAATTTTTTAAATTGGCCATAAACACTATTCATAATTGCTTGTCATTGTTTTTAAATGTTGATGAAACATTTAAAGTAAGTTAGGAAACACTCAGTTTGAGACAAGAAAGGAAATATTTTAAAGGCACTACCTTGTCTCATAAGCTTTAACACTCAGTGTTGTTAGACAAGTGTCTTATGATTTGTTTACCGAATTTAACATGAACAAAATATGGCTGGTGCCAAAATGTTACATAGGAGTTAAAATAAGGCAGTTATATTTATAAAGGCACATGAGTAGTGGCACCTGGGTGGCTCAGTGGGTTAAAGCCTTTGCCTTTGGCTCGGGTCATGATCCCAGGGTCCTGGGATCGAGCCCCTTATTGGGCTCTCTGTTCAGCAGGAAGCCTGCTTCCTCCTCTCTCTTTCTCTGCCTGCCTCTCTGCCTCATTGTGATCTCTATCTGTCAAATAAATAAATAAAATCTTTGAAAAAAAAAAGGCATATGAGTATCAAGCAGTACCTCTTAAAATAATGAGAAACTTTTAAAAAGAGAGAAATGAAAATAATAGCTTAAATACTGTGGTCTAGTGAGTTAGGTAAAACACTTCCATTGAAAGGAACTACATGTATAAATGTAACAATGAGAGAAAAATTTGGAGTCTAAATATAGAATAGTTCTGATGAAGGTTTTCACATAGTGACATCTTTTTCAATCTTGCTTCCAGAGTAGATCTATGATATATTAGTTTGCTGTAGTCCACACAGAGTCATGATAGGCAGTGTGTGTGTATATGTATATGTGTGTATGCCTATGGGTTTGGGTGTGGGTAAACATATCAAAACTGAGCAAAACCCAAAAGAACACTGTTCTGAAATATTTTGCATTTAAAATTTCTTCCTAGAAACATCTCCAAAGGCAAGGGAAGCAAGGGCAAAAATGAACTACTGGGACTTCATCAAGATCAAAAATCTTTTGCACAGCAAAGGAAATAGCCAACAAAACCAAAAGACAACTGATGAAATGGGAGAAGATATTCACAAATGACATATCAGATAAAGGGCTAGTATCTAAAGATCTATAAAGAACTTATTAAACTCAACACCCAAAGAACAAATAATCCAATCAAGAAATGGGCAGAAGACATGAACAGACATTCCTGCTAAGAAGACATCCAGATGGCCAACAGACACATGAAAAAGTGCTCAACATCACTCGGCATCAGGGAAATACAAATCAAACCCACAGTGAGATACCACCTCACACAAGTTAGAATGGCTAAAATTAACACATTAGGAAATGACAGATGTTGGAGAGGATGCGGAGAAAGGGGGAACCCTCCTATACTGTTGGTGGGAAATGCAAGCTGGTGCACCCACACTGGAAACAGTGTGAAGGTTCCTCAAAAAGTTGAAAATAGAGCTACCCTATGACCCAGCAATCTCACTATTGTATATTTACCCTAAATTTACAAATGTAGTGACCTGAAGGGGCATGTGCACCTGAATGTTCATAGAAGCAATGTCCACAATAGCCAAACTATGGAAAGAACCTAGATGTCCATCAACAGATGAATGGATAAAGAAGATGTGGTATATGTATACACAATGGAATACTATGCAGCCATCAAGAGAAACAAAATCTTGCCATTTGCAATGACATGGATGGAACTAGAGGGTATTATGCTAAGTAAATAAGTCAATCAGAGAAAGAATTATCATATGATCTTTTACATGAGGAATTTGAGAGGCAGGGCAGGGGTTGTAGGGGGTGGGGGGGAAATGAAACAAGATGGCATCAGGAGAGAGACAAACCATAAAAGACTCTTAATCTCAGAATACAAACTGAAGGTTGCTGAGGGGTGGGGGATAGGGATAGGGTGGCTGGGTTATGGACACTGGGGAAGGTATATGCTATTGTGAGTGCTGTGAAATGTGTAAGCTTGAGGATTCACAGACCTGTACTCCTTGGGCAAATAATACGTTATATGTTAATAAAAAAAATAAAAACAATATTTTGCACTTAAAAAAAACAGAGGAATCTAAGTTAATGTCAGGATGTCTAAAACATATTGTATAAGCTTTATTGTAAGTAATGGAAAGTTTATTACTTAACAATTTTGCAGTGTTCATTTTTGTCTTGTAGTAAAATTACTTAATTTGATTGTTTCATTTCTGATATTGACTGGGTGGGAGAGCAATACATACTGCATGAACTGCTCAGAGTGTGTAAGTGTATGCATATGCTACATACTGAAACATAAGTGATTAATTCCAACATTAATAACATTCTTAGAAGCTAAGAAGGTACAAAAACTAAGGCCAATGTTTTAAACATGAAGAAGTTGTACTTAAAAAGACCAGCATTTCATCCTGTGAATACATCCCTATATTCTATACCATAAAAAAATTTAAATATTTGATTAATTAAAATATTTGAATCACATAGAAATATCATGATGTCCAAAGAGAATATGAATATTATTTTCTGTATTCTTAATATTGTATCTTTTAAGTATGGAGCAAATCTGAAGGTATAGTCAGAAATAATTATTATTTAACTGACCAGAGTTTTTACAATGCAAAAATCCAAGGCTACCATATGAGGGAGTCATCATCTGGAAATTGGTTATTCATTTCCCATTCTAATCTCTTTATAAATACTTCTGAGCTAATAAACTAAACAAACAAACAAAAAAACCAATAAACCAAACAAACAACAATATAAAACCACCAACAGGAGTGCCTGGGTGGCTCAGTCGGTTAAGTGTCTGCCATCGGCTCAGGTCATGATCCCAGGGTCCTAGGATGGAGCCTTGTGTTGGGCTTCCTGCTCAGTGGGGAGTCTGCTTCTGCTTCTCACTTTGTCCCTCATCATCACGTGAACACACACACACACACACACACACACACTCACTCTCTCAAATAAACAAAATCTTTTTTAAAAATCCACCAACAAACACACAAATAGAAAAATGAAAATCTACACATTTTTAAACTCCTTTGCAGCTCAATTGTTCTGAGAAAATGAGATTCTAAAAATCTGTGATTTTTAATTCAGAACTGAATTAAGTAGGGGAGAGAAGTATAGTATAAGGGATCGATTTATTGATACACATTGCAGCAATGTGGCAGCTTTACTGAGGTGGCAGCTTTTGGAGGCATCATTAGCAGTTTGGTCAATACTAGGAAGCTTGGACTAGAACGTGCCACTCTTGGTCTCCCGGTGATTTGTAAGCCTCATAGGACATGGTTATAGTCATTCCTACAAAAGCACTTTCTCTTGTCTGCAACTGAACCAAAGTATTACCAGTTCGCTGCCAGGAATGGTTATGTATAACATTCTCACATAAAATGAGTCCTTGGGAATGGCAGTCAGGTGCTTTTTTAGATATAAATGTAGTGAACACTCATCAGTATGAAAAGATGAGACATGGTCTGATTTACATTTTTAACTGGGTCTCTCTGGCTGCCGTCATGTAAAAGGCCATAGATTATCAAGAGAGGTAGAGAGACAAGTTAAAATGTAATTGAAAAAGGGAGACTACTTCAAAACTAATCCTATGAAGCTAGCATTACCCTAGTAATGCTAAAACAAAGAAATTACAGTAACAGTAAAATACAGAACCATATTCTCATAAACATAGTTACACAAATAATTAATACAGTTTCAGTAAATCTAATCTAATACATCATGACCAAGTTGAGTTTACCACAGTTTGCAAAAGGGCTTAAATTTTGAAAAACTATGGTGTAAGGTGTGTATGTAAGGTAGAAACTTTTGAAAATTATATTAACAAACTAAAAAGGAAAAATTAAAAAAAATATTTCAATAGATACAGAAAATCCATTTGTCAAAATTAAAAAACAATGTATATTAAACATATTATATTTAAAAAAAAACTTTCATAAAATTTGGAATAGAAGAGAAATTCCTCAGGCTTTTAAAGGACACATATAAAAAGATATGGCTTCAATGTCAGCCACCTGAATAGAGTGAGCTACCCAAAGACAGTATAAAGAATGAAAAGGGAAGTTGTAGGGACAATCTCCTGTTAAATTTAAAATCACGCAGAGTAGGGATGGCTGGGTGGCTCAGTTGGTTAAGTGTCTGCCTTTTTGCTCAGGTCATGATCCTAGTGTCCTGGGATCCAGTCCCGCATTGGCTCCTTGTTCAGAGGGAAGCCTGCTTCTTCCTCGGCCTGCCATTCCCCCTACTTATTATCTCTCCCTCTCTCTCTCTGACAAAGAAATCAATAAAATCTTTAAAACAATAAGATAAAATCATGCAGAGTAAAGGAAACTGTGATAAGGAATTTTATAGTAATTTTTTTTTTTTTTTTTTTTTTGAGAAGGGACAATTAAACCCTAGCAAATATCCTAAAGCAAGAAGTCCGGTGAAATAAAATGTCAATTTGATTATTGGCTGTCTTTGAAAAAAATAATTTGAATAGAATTATAGAGGTGGGGTTAGATTGTAGGAGACGTGTAGAAGTGAGAAATTGAGACAATAAACATTAAATAATAGTATTAAGAATTTTGGTGGTAAATGGTGGGTTCTATGGTAGTAGAAAGTTCTCTGACTCATTTGAAATCTTTACTTAATATAAGAATGATAGGCAAATGTTTATTTCCTGAGAAGTGTCATTAGGAAGAGCTTATAAATACACAAAAGGGCAATGAAAAAATCTTGAAAGAGGAAGGATGGCAAAGGAGCAGAAATAGATTTTTTAGTGAAGATTTAAAGTTCTTTGTCTTTAAATATATGAAGTAAAAATAACTTTACTTGTGTTCTTTCAGAATGGTATCTAGAGAGTTGTAGGTTCAAAACTACTTGAAATAGAGTAAAAAACTGTATAGATAAATCACTAGACAGACAACAAGTTTCTCCACATTCTATAAACTTCAAATTAACAAACAAGAATGGAATGTAACAAAACAATAGCTTAGAATAGATCCATGGTTTCATTACAGACAATAGACTCTTGGGTTTTTTGTTTGTTCTATTTATTCCCCTGCAGTCTTTTTCTAGGTCACAGAACACATCAATTTTTGTGTTCCTTTAGAACCAAGAAAAATGTTTTAGAATTATTGTAGAAATCAAAGCAATAACTTCTTTTAAGCTGACATATACTACTCTTCCATTTCACTCTACAATGTTCATCTAAATGTCATCATTTTTTATGAACTTAGTATGCTAACAGGAGCTGCCTTTTACTGGAAGAGCCTCAATTGCATTAGCATTGTGGATACTTTGGGAGTTATTTAAGAATGAAGAATATATTATGTGGCCTAAGTATATTAAATTTATTAGATGGGATTTTTGTTTAAAGCAACATTCTAAACCACTATTGTATTCTTTAGAACTTTATTGAATGCCCTTTGTTTAGAAAAAGTTTGGATATGAATTTGACTTAGAAAGCAGAAGCTGTTTAAAGAGAAAAATGATAGGGGCACCTGGGTGGCTCAGTGGGTTAAAGCCTCTGACTTTAGCTCAGGTCATGATCCCAGGGTCCTGGGATCAAGCCCTGCATCGGGTTCTCTGCTCAGCAGGGTGCCTGCTTCCTCCTCTCTCTGCCTGCCTCTAGGCCTACTTGTGATCTCTTTCTGTCAAATAAATAAATAAAATCTTAAAAAAAAAAGAGAGAGAGAAAGATGATATTCCTTCCCACAGATTTTTCAGATCCGATAGACTTCATTTTGCTAAGAACATCAGTGTCATTTTTCTATTGTTTATTTTTACCAGTTTTAAATTTATCTATTCAAAGGAAAAAAACTTGTTCTATTTGTTTAAAGTCTAGTGGTAATTTACAATTAGAGCTTCTAATCATTTTAATTAATTAGACTTTACTACTGTATAAGTGACTTCTATAATAAGACTAGCTCAAATGAATGCAAGATTTTTTTAAATACTTCAACATGAAGAGACAATATAATACCATGAGTTTAAGGAGACACACCTCCCTGAGACAACTTTATTTCTCCTGTATCACAAGTACACACACTCATACACAAGCACACACATATACATATGTATATATGTTAAATATCATGAAATGTAAGAAAGCAGCACATTATACAACTTCCTACCTATGATCTTTATGTTGGGTCTTTTTTCTGTCTCATGAAACAGAAAATCTGAATCATAAAGAAGATATATTGAGCTTAGCAGTACAGCTACTACTGGTATTGAGAAGATACATTGAGCTCAGCAGTATAGCTACTATTGGTAATGTGATTAATCATATTAATCACATTAATCACAATGTGATTAGGATTTTCTTTCTCAATTTCTTCTTCCGGCTTTAATTAGGTTGACCTTTTCATATCTTCCAACGTTTTTGTGGTTTCCAGATGGTTGTAGCCACTCTGCAACCCACATATAATCTCATTTTTAAAAGAGTTTCTATATGCCCACAATTAAAAAAATGAATCTTGGCATCTCTTCTTGTATTAATCAGTGGTCTTCAACTGGAGGAAATTTTGCACCGATGAGAACATCTGGCAGTATCCAGACATGTTTCTGCTTGTTAGAACTGGAATGCAATGGATAGATGCCACTAGAATCTAATGAGTAGAGGTTAGGCATGTTGGTGAAAATCCTACAGTGTGCAGGACAGCCCTCCCCACAAAGAATTACCTGGCTCAGAGTGTCAATAGTGTCAACATTGAGAAACCCTAGGCTAAAATGAATGGTGTGTTTATATCTGAGCCAATAACTGCAAAGAGGGGGAAAGAATATGTTGATAGCTATGAATCTACCAGTGGTTACTCTTGAAGTTGAGAGCAGAATTCTCCCATGGCATGCGAAAGAGGGAGATGTGACATGCAAAATACTGAGCACAGTCTTGCCAGATATGATAAGCACAAATTCAACAGACATCTACCACAGCCTCTTCTACCACCACTGTTCGGGTAGAGGTATTATTCTACATTTTTATGGTTTAAAGTGTTTACATTCTATTCTGTAACAATAATTTACAGCATTTTGATTTATACTGAGTCAAAACTTTTTGTATCTTCTCCATTTATCACACAGTCATAATGAAGTTTATCCTCGAGGGGGGGAAAAAATCCGAGTACTTTAGGTTTGAAAACTGCATTTTTACCAGAACAGTAGTGCACTATTTTATCTATCGCTATATAACAAACCACTATAAAGTTCAATAGGCTGTAATAAAGTAGATAAAGTAGTTGTTTTTGCTGATCAGTTCCAAGTTCCAGCTTTGCCTCAGCTTCAAATCCATTCTTTTCTCCCTACTCTGGGATAGGAAGGCTGGGGTTCTGTGAACCACATTTTGCTTGGCCCTTGGCTCTTTGTTAGGCTCTGACCAATGGATGCTAGAGGCACTCTGGAAGTCTGGAGGAAGAAGAGACCGTCCCCATCTGCTTGCTTCCAGTTCTTGAGAGGGTCATCACTACAACACATCATCCTGGGCAGCTACAACATACTCCGACCTGTGAAACCAGCTTCTTGCCACTTCCGATAACCAGAAGATTCAGCATGAGTTAACTGCATACATACATCTCAGAGGACTGGGTTCCAAGACTGCCTGGCATCTAAGCTTCTAGAATGCAGTAACTCCAGCCCCTTCTCTCAGGGTGGTAGTAGGTCTTTTCAGTTACTCTCTCAGGGCTATCTTTGTGATTCCATTTTGGTTTTTATTTCAGTAATAATACAAAATATTTTACAGTAAATATCCCCTATTAAAATAATTGGTGTGGTATTGTCTTCTGGCTGGACCTGGCTTGGTACTATTCCTCGCTATAGTACTGACCTGCTGTTGAGATTTCCTTCCCATAATTGCTCCCTTTTCAAAAATCACAACTGAATTACTTTGGAAAGGAAGTCGGGGGAGGCAGAATAGAAATACAAGCTTATTTTCCTCCAGGAGTTTGGGACTCAATACAGCAGTATCATAACAACAACAAAAAGTCCCTAATGGTGTTTTTTCTGGTTGAGCCAATCACATTAGAAATATATTAGTGGGGGCATTTGGGTGGCTCAGTGAGTTAAGCCTCTGCCTTCGGCTCAGGTCATGATCTCAGGGTCCTGAGGTCAAGCCCTAGATAGGGCTCTCCACTCAGCAGGGAGCCTGCTTCCCTGCTTCTCTGCCTACTTGTGATCTCTGTCAAATAAATAAATAAAATCTCTAAAAAAAAAAAAAAGAAAGAAAACAAAAAAAAACCACAAAGAAACAGATTCGTGATCAAATATTGCAGGTATTTTTCTTCTGTCATTTTCCGTATATTTATGCAGTCAATCACCTATTGACTGTTAATACCAGATGCCAAACTCCAAATGGTTTGGCCTGCAGAAGGAACTTGATATGCCACTTACCAATTTTTCTGTTGCAAGAAATGTTTTTCACATAAGAAGTAAACTCCTTATCTTTCTGATATTTTATTTATGACATGAGTAAAAGATGCCTCATTCAGTCTTGCCAAGGCTCACCCTAACACGATCTTTAACAGCTCACTTTTCTCTGTGTCCCGTACTGCTTTTACCTGGAATATAGAGTCCCCGTATTTTATTGTGCAGGGAAATGATAAATATTTACAATCACATTTTGGAACTATTGTCAGATTTAGGCAAAATGAAGACCCATACCAAAGTATTACACTTTTTAAACAGGTCTTAGATAGAGTCCGACATCATCTCTACTCTTTCTGAAGTCACCATTTCAATACTGTTCTCATGTTCAGTAGTTTTCTTTTCTGAAAATTAGTATTCTTGGTGTCTCTAAATTTGGTTGGAAAAGCCTAGCTTTCTCCCTTATGAGTGTAAAAACCTGGAACTATAGTTCTGAAAGCTTTTGTCTTTTTGATTCATTATTAGTTTGTTTTGTTTGGGGGAGATTAATGGCACCCACATATACAGGTATATTAATCACATCTCCAATAGTTAGATTATTTTCTCTATACTTCATAACACCCATATTTTTGGGGAGAAATGACTCAGTGTCTTGAATTTTCTCAAAGAAGTGAGGCTGTTTTTCAACTAGAGGAGATATGAGGAGTATGCAGGTAAATGTTTTATCATCAGACTCTATGAAGGAAAAAAACAGATACATAAAATGCTGAGTTAAAGTATTTGTTGATTTTCACGGTGTTGATACTCCCACCATGGACAATTTTAAGTTACTAATATGTTGTTACTGAACACAGAGTTGGGACAAAAATCCCTGTCAAAGGAAAATATATATTGGCTCCAGCACACCACAGTGAGACATAAAATATACAGATATTCTGTTGTCCGACTTCATTATGTCTCCCTACTGATTAATCAGAACTCATTTTCAGCATAGGCAGCCATCCTTAAATATGAAAGTAGATGATAAGTTTCAAGTTTATAAATCATATATTTGATTATTTTTTTCTTACTTATTCTGAGACACTTTGTCCCAAGGAATGCTTTTTAAAAGGCAAATTACTGCAATCAACATGCTTAAACCTACAAAAATCGAATTACTTTGAATACTTCCAAATTTATCATATGGTTATGCGATATCACCTACTGCTCAGAACCTGATTGCAATTCTTGTAAAACATCTGTTTTGATCTGAATCTACTAAATTTGTTGATATCAGAAGTCTGTTGACACCATTTTTTAAATTTAGTTTTTACTGTATGATTACTTATCAATAAATTAAGTGATCAGTTTGCATTTACATGATAATTAGTAAAAAGATCCTAGTCGACACTCTAGGAAGAGTAGGTTCAACATCCGATGCTGATAACTGAACAGATAAACTGACAGATTACACATCTTAGGCTGTTTTTCAGATTTCTTTTTATTTTTCTATCTACAATTCTATTCTCTCCACTCCCCCATCAAATTCTCCACTCATTCTCATTGTTTCCTAAAATTTTTGTTGAGCATACACTTGATGTGACTATGTGTATGCGTCTTCCTTTCATGTTTATAGAGCTTGAAATAGTTCTATTTCTCTTTTAGAGGCAAATTCTTGGTTTTTCAAGGCACGGGGATATAATTTCTGCATAATGACATGAAAAATTTTAAAGATTCTAAGGTAGCAAAAAATAGATGTAAAATATAGATGACCTAGAAAAAATAGAAGATACTGTCTGTTCTAAACAATGGTAATGATAGGAAATCACTTTAAATTGGTCAATGACTGTTAGAGTTTTGTTGTGATAGTGGTCTTCTGAATTATTTTAGAAGTTTTTTTCTAATAAAAACAATTTAATGTTCACATTATAAATTCCATGTAAACAACAAAAAAGTTGGAATGTAGGTGGCAATGTATAATATTTCTATAAAAAAAGTACATTTTGTTAGAAAATAGTTGTACTTCTAAATGCAAATAAAAATCAATCATATTAGATATTAACAATGTGTACTAATTTTGAAATATTTCTTATATGGCAGATACTGTTTTGTATATATATATATATATATATATATATATATATATATTATATATATATTCATTTGATCCCTGAATTAAATCCCAAATTAACACCTACCTTCAGATGAAGAAACTGAGGCACACAGCAATTAAAACACTAACAGTAGGGGCGCCTGGGTGGCTCAGTGGGTTAAAGACTCTGCATTCGGCTCAGGTCATGATCCCAGGGTCCTGGGATCGAGCCCCGCATTGGGCTCTCTGCTCAGCAGGGAGCCTGCTTTCCTTCCTCTCTCTCTGCCTGCCTCTCTGCCTACTTGTGATCCCTTTCTGTCAAATAAATTAAAAAAAAATAAAAAAAAAACACTAATAGTAAATGACAAAACTGAGATTCAGTGTTGCTCTGAGCTAGGATTCTTAAAAGTAACAACATCCTGCATCTTTGCTTCTATTATTAAACTATTAGGAGGGTGCTGAAAGACATGACGTGCTAAGAATTAAATGTATTTTATAAATGGTTCCACTCAGAAATTTTCCTTATACTTCACATCTTTTAAAAATTTTCTCCTTTAGTTCTATGCATTTGTGCTTGTTCATTGTTTTCTAGAACCATCTTTTCCAAAGAGATAAGGTTAGATTTTAGAGGAATAAAGAATTGTTCACAAAGCTTATGAAATTACACATAAGTCTTATGAATTAATGTAAAAACATCATTTAATTTGTTTTAATTTGGGAATTACTGTGCTATTATCATTTCCTTCAATTAATGTATTTCCATTATATAAGATATATATCTATTATAATATATCACAGTATGTTATCTTACAGTATGATAATATGATGCATAGTTTTATTTCACATTGTAATACATAATACTGTTACTGCTTTTGCATTAATTCAGATCCATATTACTTATCCATTGATTAGTACAGAACAGTCATTATAGTAGTTTACTATCTGGCTATCCTGGTTACAATTCCCAACTTAAACTTTTACAATTCATACTCTTAGTGGTCACCAGATCATTCTCAGATGCAAAACTCTTTTACATATATAATAGTACCTGGATTTCAGCTGGAAAGCCATCTTTTCTCTATTCACTCCATATAATTGAAGTGCTGAAGATCTCACCTGAACTAACCCAATTACAGAACACTCTATCTCCTGGCCTTGAGTATATATATACCCTATGGCAGGGCACATCTCTAGCTAGTTGGGTATTAATCTGTTAACAAATACAAAAACATAGAGCTTAATGTACAGCGAGCCTATGTCGTACTAGAGATACAGACAGCACAAAAACAAACAGCAAAGTAATGAAGAGAAGCTGGGCCTGATGATCCCACTTCAGTCATGACTAAAGCCAGATGTTGGCGTATCCGTTCCACATATCTAAGCCACAAACATGTTGTCATCTAATAAATATTAACATAGATATATCCTACAATTCAATCCACAGTTTAAAATTGTATATCATACATATATATCTTATGATTTTGTTATTGTTACGATTTATATAAACTAGAGTTGACTTTTTCTATTTTTCACAAGTAAAAAATCCCTAATGAAATACCATCCATTACTATTAAGATACTAATTTTCTATGAATTTGGCAATCATTTCAACTTCATTTTACTACATTTTCAAGCATTTCTTATTTTTAATTCCCTTTATATTCTCTCTCTCCCTTTTTAAACTTCTCTCATTTTCCTTATTCCTCTAATTACAGAAGTGATGCTTTCATTCTGGGTAAAATTAAAAAATATAGGATTGGTAAAATAATATCACCTTAATCCCACAATTTATAAATAAAAACTGCTAAATCTTAACTCCATATTAGTCAATATTTTTCTACTACATAGAGTGGTATGTATACTAAGATACAGTATTTTAAAAATGGTATATATTCCACATAAATAAGTATGATCTGTATACTTCATTTGATTAATACCATAAATATAATTCTATATTTATAAATATACACCTCAAACATTGTCTAATGGTTACACAGTGTGCCCTCATTTGGATAGAACAGTTTGTTTAATAATTTCCTTGTGTTACCCATGCGGGTTGTTTCCAGGTGTTTACTATTATAATTAATGCTACATTATACACTGATAAATAAAAATATGTTTCTCTGCTTCTTAGATTGTTTTTTGTTTGTTTTTTTAGACTTTATTTATTTGAAAGAGAGAAAAAGTGAGAGAGCACAGGTGGAAGGAAGAGGCAGAGGGACAGGGAGAAGCACACTTCCTGCTGAGCAGGGAGCCTGATGTGGGACTTGACCCCAGAACCCTGGGATCATGCCCTGAGCCACAGGCAGACACTTAATGACTGAGCCACCTAGGTGTCCCTAGATTGTTTTTGAGAAGTAAAATTTTAGAAGATGAGTTACTAAGTCAAAATTTATACACATTTCAGAGCCCTTTCTCTATTAGCAAGTACCAATGGCCCAGAACCATCTACCCCCTTTCCTCAAAACTCTTGCATTCTTTTTTCTCCACATGGAGTTGAGTTCAGACCATTTTTGGGTCTCTGTCTCCTATCAGAATAGTCTTGAATAAAGTCTTTCTTACCTGTATATCTTTATTCAGTGCAATTTTTCTTTGACAAATCCTATCCACATGGAAAACAGATTCTAGAAGAGAAGACAAAAAAAGCGTGCATTTTAAAATATCAAAACATATTGAAAGAACATATTGGTAAGAACAATAATATTCACCATATTTCAACCTTCCCCCTTGTACAATAGAAATGATAATACAGTATGGGATCTATTTCAAGCTATAAATAGAACATCAAATTGTAATACTAATTGGCCCATATCAATCATTCAATATAGCCTTTGTTTTCAATATATACCTTTGGGAATGCCATAGGAATGTTTCTCAGCAATTTACACATTAACTTGTTCTTCATCTCTCCAACTTTAAGACAAGGTCCAACTTGATTCCAAACTCTGACTACACATCTGGACTAATTATAGTTCTACCCTTTGGTTGATCCTTCACAACTCTTTCCTTTAAAGTTAGATGTCAGGTCAAATAACATCATGATTTTTATATTCCTGACTTTCTGAATATCTCACTATTCATGTACTGATAGTTTTCCTGTGTGGAAATATGAAAGGCTATCTATGGTTATCTTGCCCAGCCCAAACTTCCATTACAAGGAATAATTACTCAGCCTGACAAATTTTCTCCAATGCTCTTAATACAAAATCCTGAAATTAAATGTAGACTGTTGTTGAAAAAAACCCATGTTACTGAAACCACCAGCTAAATCCAGATGTGCAAGAAACCAAGTTGTGGCCACATTATACCAGAGCTTTGTAGGACATAATAATTTAGGAGCATGGACATAGAATCACAAATATTCAAAAATTCCCAAGATGATCTCCTTTTTCCTTCCTTGTTTTTTTTTTTTTTTAATTTATTTATTTGACAGACACAGCGAGAGAGGGAACACAAGCAGGGAGAGTGGGAGGGGGAGAAGCAGGCTCTCTGCTGAGCAGGGAGCCCGATGCGGGACTCGATCCCAGGACTCTGGGATCTTGACCCGAGCCGAAGGCAGAGGCTTTAACCCACTGAGCCACCCAGGTGCCCTGTTTTTTTGTTTTTTAACAGATTCTTTGAAGTTCACTTTTTGATCCCACTTTCAAGGCTTTTTCTCCCTTCTATAATTACAGGTTTCTTTTTAATAGCATTGTCCTGAGTAGATTTGTATTACACCCATAATGTATGAACATTTAATAATATGACACAAGATAGTAAAGGGTATAGTATGTGCAGCATATTTCCCTATTATTCTTTTCTATCTAGTTTGAGCTTTTTATGTAGGCCATTACTGAAATGTGGAAGAATCCACCAGGGACAATTTACTATGCCATTATTATTTCTGTTTATTAGTGGTGTCCTTGAGCATAATGTAGGGTACAGTAGAGTCATAGCTTTTAAAAGAACAAAAAGCAGAATCCTCAATGAGTTTGAATATTTTCAGAAAATCTTTCATTTCAAACTCTTCTGCTTTCTTCAATTAGATTTGTTCCTTGAGGGAAAAAAAAAAAGATTTCTTCCTTGTAGTTTATAAAACGCATGCTTATATATGTGACATTAACATCTGGCTTACCTGAAGTAGTAATAAAATACAATTGATTTATTTTCTTTTAATATGCAACCAGCTTTTATTCATAATGACAAAAATAAATGACATATCATTCGCTAACAACTAAGGTCATTAAAATTATATCAGTATGGATACCTGAATTATATACTTCCTCCAATGCATTCTCCATACTGCTACTTAAGTGATGGTTCCAAAACACATGTCTAACATTTTGTTTTATTATTACAAATATTGAATCCCTACTATAAATAGGACAAAATCTTAACTTTTTAGTGTTGTGTACAGATTACTTCAGGACCTGCTGGTTTCTGCTTATCTTTCCTTCCTTAATGCAGGAGGCTTTTAAGAGGATTGAATAAATCAATGTGGCTGGCAAATAATAAGAGATGCATACATCTAAATTCCCCTTCCTTGTAGACACTAGCCAATCTACAGCCTGGGGCTGGATAGAGGAGGGTCCTGGAAAGACTGCAGAGACCCTGAGGCTAAGCCAAAATATTCGGATGGGTCCATCCTTTTGGAGCTTCAGGATTCCTTGCGACCATCCTGTATTGCATCCTCTACCTCTCCTCCCAACCATATCCATCTATACCAACATCTTATTTTCCAGAGTTACCTCTTCCATTTTGGGCAGTAACATAAACATATCATATTCTTTCGTGAAATTACTTCCACTCAAAATATTCCTTCTTCTTTGGATTCCTTTGCAAATCTCTTATTCAGTCTTCAAAATCTCCCTCTGATTTCACAGTGTTTCCAAAGCCTTCCTTCACATCTTTCTTGCACACTAGGATCCTTCTGCTACCGTACGTTGAACTTTAGTCAATCATTTTTTTTCATATCACCCCATAATTGAATTATGTTCTAGGTTTATCTTTCTACCAATCTGTGAACAACTTGGGGACAGGATAATGTCATATATATATATATATATATATATATATATATATATATATATATATATATA
>NW_019154091.1:18319571-18474150 GCF_002288905.1 Enhydra lutris kenyoni
CACATACATATATATACACACACACACACACACAAACACATGTATATGTATATATATATAATATTATTCAATATACAGAAAAATATATAATCAATATATATTCTTTCTATATATTATATATAGGTATATTCTTCAGCACTTAATGTAGTATTTAGAAAAAGCTAAGCACATAAATGTAGTTGCTGAAGTTGAATTTAGAGGTGTCTTTTGTATGTGTAGTATTAGGTATGATTACATGAACAACCAACAGTAAATGGGAAATTTCTGTTTAAAAACTGAGGGGTTGGAAGGATTGATGATGGTGAACTATTATGATTAACCAAATTTTCAATGAAAATAAAACAGAAAAGGTAGAATAAAGATGACACTAAGTTAGGTGCCAATAGTGTATGCTCTTGTGAATTAAAAATTTAGATAATTCAGACATTTAGTTGATCAAAGTACAGTGTTTTATTTTCCCAATTGCAATAACTACATTTAAGTAGCGATTTATCTTGGTACTTAAGTAAACCTGTATAGGGGAATGGCTAGTTTGGAAGACCGGCTGATTCATGTTCCAAAATTTGTTTAGATGGATTCTGCCAAATAAAAATCAAGGAAAAGTTTAAAACTCTTATGACAAAACATTTCCAATTTTCCAATCTCAGACTAAACCTAGCTTTATATTTAACACCTTTGCCCTTTGCTCAGTGTCACCCTATTTCTGGCAATCACTCATTCTGTCTTACTGAATTCTCTCCAAATATGAAATGCTTCCACATACTCTTTTCTTGTCATGCTATCACCTATGTTATTCCTTCTCAATTTGTATAATTGAAAGTATTCTTCCAATGCTCTACCCAAAACTCCCTTAAAGAATTTGAAAAGCAATGTATAAGCTCACATATTTTAAAGATAAAATTGTTCAGCTGGTTCCCACAATTATAAAGGAATTATGTAGATTGACATATTAAACTGTTGCAACACAT
The DNA here is from genome assembly GCF_002288905.1 of Enhydra lutris kenyoni. NCBI lineage: Eukaryota > Metazoa > Chordata > Mammalia > Carnivora > Mustelidae > Enhydra > Enhydra lutris. Next base: position 18,320,540 of record NW_019154091.1, read on the forward strand.
CTTAAATGCAAGCAATGAACTCCAAATACTCTAACCACTTAACATCCATCACCCTTCATTTAAATATCCACGTAAATAACTTCTTGGACAATTTGAAATTTCAAATTGCCAGCTGAACTCATAGTTGTAGGTTTTCAATTTCCATTTTACTTTTCCAAAGAAATTTACCCTAATATATTTTTATGCTTTAAAATAAAAACTATGTACATTTACATACAAACTATTTCTTGAGAGCATAAGTTCTTCATATGTTCATGTGTATGTATATTCTTTGCACAGTTGTACTCATATAGTCACTGTACAAGTAAACAGTTAAACAGTTAAATAGGCTATTCAGTTAACTTTTCCACATTTGCCAATTTAGTTGTGGAAAGGGGAAGAGGGAAAGAACATTCTGTAAATGATTGCCCCGGTAATGAATCGCCACATGCTTTCCTTTGGCAAAAACACTCAGCCTCATCTTGTGCAGTATGCTTTGGTACTCATGTGTACACACAGACATACAAGCTCAACACTCACTAGAACCAATGTCTTTAAAAAAAAAAAAATCACTCCCTTCTACAGTCTTCAGAGAATCCTACAAAGCCATATGTTCAAGTTATGCACTGTGATAAGAGGTGTGGAAAGATTGAGAAAGCATGCCAAAATGTTAAATAGTAATCAACTTAGAGATTCCATTTATGATTTTGTTTTGAATAAATCTAAATTTAAGGCATTTTATTGGTAAAACAGACATGTCACTACAATTGGAACAATATTCTTCAACAATGAGTATTTTAAACAGCAGGTGCATTATCATTTGCCTAAGCAGCTTAGAAGTAATTTTTTTCACTTTAAAACTTAAAATTATCTAAAAAATTCTAATACTGATGTCAAATACAGGAAAAAAAAGTATCAGGGAAGGTAGTAGAATAAAATTATACTTTAATCTTATTAATAAAATGGATAAATGATTTCTAAATAACTGTGGAATTAGAGTCTACATGGGATGTGGGTATTGTCTTCTTTGTTCTTCCTATGTATAACTTGTATAACTTTCTTTTTATGTGTATAAAAAAGTATAGGACTTTTAGAAAAGGTATAAATTCTAATATTACATTTAAATATACTTTAATTTTCCTAAGTGGAAACAGACATGGTCTCTAATAACTTGAAAATAAGAAAAAATGAGGTTGATCTTTGGCAAATATTATAAAGTCATTCCATAATTACTCATAGCAGAACTACATAAAATCACTTTAAACAACAAGAATGGCACACAGAACATAGATACCTATGAGAACAAGAGTGAATAAAATAGTAACATCAATTAAAATATGTTAAGTACTGTTCCTGCTGGTACATATGAGTCAGAGGGAAAGAGAGACAAGCAGACTCCCCACTGAGCCGCGAGCCTGATGAGGGACTTGATCCCAGGACCCTGATATCACAACCTGAGCCAAAGGCAGCTGCTTAACTGACCGAGCCACCCAGGTGCCCTAGAAACATTATTTAAACTTTTAGTTTGGGTTATTTTCATCACTTCATTTCCCCACTAAATTATAATAGTGTCCTTAAATGAATCTCTGCATATTAAAAAATAAAATTAAACCAGTTAAATCAAATTCATATCTATTAAACTACTTTCCACATTTTAAGTATTTCTCACTGCTTGTCATTATTAAGCAATCAAACAAAATCAGACCAATATGCACAGCCATTTGCTAATTTAAAAATATGTGTAACTGTGAAACAGGTGACATATTACTTCCAAAACTGAAAATGCAGAAAGTTGATCAAAATAACCAGAGATCAACTTTTAGATGTTTGCTTCATATTATAGAGAAAAGAGATTATTTTTCAGTGCTGTAAAATAAATGAAATTGTTGAATATTTTGCTTTATTTCACAGCTAATTTTTTTTTCAGTAATAGAATTCACTTCATATCTGTATCTCTCACTTCCTATTTCAACCTTAATAATGTGGCTTCTCCTCACTCTGGCAAGCTGCTATCTGGATGATTTACAGTAACCTTGTAATTGGTAAATCAATTTGCATCTTCTCTGTCTTTATCGCTCTTGACTTCTACACAGTATTTGTCAGCACAGCCCTTGTCCTCTGTGACATTTTCCAGTCCAGGCATCTATAATGTTATAATTTTACAGTCCTACACTAAAAACAAAAACAAAAACAAAAATAAAACAAAACAAAAACCCCAGCATTTTCATTCCCAAGTTTTTCTTCCTTTTTCTTTTTTCCTAGTGGAATCACAATCCAGGTTAGACAGCCTCAAAACACTAGAGACAGCATTTCCTATTCATGCCACCTCTTATGATGCATTATTGATAAGACTTGACTAAGATTTTATATACCCTAACTAAAATCTATGTCTTTCCCACTTAATGTCCTCCAATTCCAATTAAAAATGGACTAAAATTCTTTACAGTGGCTTACAAACTTCTGTTCTACCTTGTTTCACTTTCTTTTACCATTCTACCCCTTGCCACTTAGGCTGCAAGTATAGAGAGTTTCTTTCTGTCCTTTGAAAGCACCAAGCTTCTGCATTTCTACTTCAGTAAGGCTTTAGTAATGGTACTTTCTATCTGGAAAGCACTTTCCTTTTATTGTTGCACAACTGGCTGCTTATTTACCATCACATTCCATCTTCATTGTTATCTTCCTAGAGAACCTTTCCCGGACCAGTCCAATTTAAAACATAAGCTCCCTAAGAGTAGGAAACCTTTTTTTTTTTTTTTTTTTTAATCTCTCTGTTACCAGGTGCTAGGACAGTGCATGGCATGGACTTGGTATTAAATACTTTTTTTAAAACAGTGAATGAATTTTCTAATTCAGAAATATCTTTATTTACTGTTCCTCTCAACACATAGTAGCTCTGAGTATGGTTGCCTTTTCTCTTAGAACACTAACTACCCGGACTGCATTCTTCCAGATATGGCCCATTTGATCACCGTCCTTCCATTGTCAACAATCTACATTGACTCTCCACTATTCAAACAATGAGCCTCAAACATGGCATTCCCTTAATAGACTCATGCTTGCATCTCTGGTGAAATGTACCTTGGAAATCCCAGGTCCTCTTCCCTGAAATCATGCTATCAATATTCACTCCTCTTAATAGATGGAACTTGTCTGTCTTGTGAACATATCCTATATGTTTTGTCATCCATGATTTTTATGTCTTACTTTCTAAATTCAGACTATTTACAAACTCTTGCCACTAAAATCACACATGTGCTAGTGAGCTCAGTTCAAATCCTATCTATTATATATCTAGTATATATTGAAATAGCCAAATAGAGAGTAATTACTTAAAATTTCATCTGCCCTTTTAAAATTATTTAAAAAATGTTTTTTTAATTTTTGAGAGAGAGAGAGAGAGAGTTGGGGGGGTGGCGCAGAGGAAGAGGGACAGAGAATCTTAAGCAGGATACACACTTAGCATGCATCGCAGTGTTGGTCTCCATTTTATGACCCTGAGATCATGACCTGAGCTGAAATCAAGAGCAGAATGCTTAACTGACTGAGCCACCTAAGTGCCCCAGCTTGTCTGTTTTAATTGTTCTCCTTAGGAAACAGCTGATTGAATTTGTCCTCCTAAGTTCTTTGTACTTCAGTTATAATTATAACTCTCTTTTGAAAGTATTTCTATCTTTACTAGCTCTGAATATTCTAATGTTACTGAGATATAAGCTGCCCAAAACACCAATGATTCATCAGTAATTCAGCATTTGTTATCCATAGGACAGTATCATTATGCTTATCTTGGGATCCATAAAATTCAATTGTAAAAATGAGTGTAGTAAAAGTATACTTCTATCCCCAAAATTTAAAGTATCACATCACACACACAACAACTTGTTCAGTCTGATATTGAATACCTTGAAAGACTTTATTATAAATACATACATGTAATTAATTTTTTTAATTAAAAATTTTAATAGTTATGCAAATTATGCAATCTTGAATAAATACATAGGTCATGCTTGGCAGTAATTCTAACAAAGGCTTTTTGTAATAATTCAGAGCCTAGAGTAAAAATACTTCTTTTCTTAAAAAATTAATTCAATTTTTCTGGTTATTGTCAATTTGAGAATTTAGAAGCTTTGGTTGGTTGCACTTTTAGGATGTGTCATTCCTTAAATGAGATTTAAAAGTTTTATATATTCAGAGAACTACAAAGCATTCAATATCTAATTTCTTTGTCTCATCACTCTGAAATGTATTACCTGATGTCACATCTCTAACCAGTCACAGCGAAATGTGGCAAAGCAAGCACTGTTTAATGGTTCCATTTACAACAAGATTTTTATATCTATTCCATTTATCTGTAATTTCATATTCCAAATGTCTTCTTTAGAATAAATTAGGTATTGAGCAAATGATCAGACACCTTAAAATGTGCACTCTATTTTAAGCTGCTCTGAAGTCTTTTAGGGCAACATTTCTTTAAATATTATAAAATAAAAATGTTAGGAAGAGAGTGTTCTTTCAGATTATCTATGAAGGTTTTCTCCAATTGGAAAAATACAGGTTGTGACACTAAGTCTTCTTCATTTGCTGTCCTTAAACAGAAAATGTGTCTTTTATTTTTAGAATACTAAGTACTGTTAATGAACAAGTTCAAAGGTAAAGCCTAATAGAAGTAAAATTTTGATTCTTTTTAATGGGCTCACCAGTACAACTACTACTATGAAGATAAGTACCGACCCAAGTACTGGACCAATTACTTTTCATTCCTTGCTTTATTTAATACTTAAAATAACTCTGGGATAGAAATGTAGAGAAATTTAGTATTTTACACAAATTCTGAAAGTAAGTTGCAAAAAAAACACTTTATTTAATACCTAAGACAGAGCTAATATGAACTCTTACTTGCTATATAACTCTGCTTCTTCCTCCTTCAGACCAATATTCATATATGCATGTATTTCTCACACATTGCATCAATTTTTATACCCACGCACACATATGAATACACACACACACACGATTCAATGTGGAAAACTATATTTTTCCAAAAACACTGGGAAACCTATCAGTATGCCGAAGGGCTCTGTAAATTTCCAGTTTTAAATTCACACATCTCTGAAAGAAATAGTGATCTTTTTTCTTCACTACTCAGTATAAGATATCAGAAGAAATATTGATGATTTATGACCAAATTAACCCATAATTCATTCTCAACTCCTCTTAGAAAGCCATAGAATAGTCAGGAATTAAGTGCTATAACTGTTTTCCTAGCCAAGTTGATATTTATTTACTATGTTTTTGTTATTGAATATGCAGCATGCTAGAATGGTGTTTCAGGGAAATTTACTCTGGCCAAAAGAACTTTATAATTTACTTCGGAGGCAGATTTTTTGTTTTGTTTTGTTTTCCCCCTTAATATGCATTGGTTACCCCAAGTCTTTTTCTTTTTTCTTCAGCTTTGTTTCTTAGTGTTTGAAATATTTATACTGAAAAGGAAATAATACAAGTTGTATATGCATATTTTTTTAGGATATTAGTTTTTATAAGATTTTAACCAACTTTCTAAATTGCTTTCCTTTTTACTACATGCATTCTATAAGTAGTAAATGTGCTGTCTGCTAAAGTGATACACATACACACATATTTGTAAACATAGTTAGCTTTCCATCCTCATAGTTTAAACCCTGGCAACACAATAGCAACTGAACAAGCTAATTCTCATTCACAGATCAGAAATTTAGTTAGAAAAAATACCCCCTGTAGTTATTAGGAGAAGAGATTTATTTTAACATAAAATGCTTGATATTTTATTCCCTCTGAAAAGTTATAAACCCCCAAGACTTTGACTTCAATGTTCACAATCCAATCATATTAAATTTTTAATGTGCATAGGTAAGAAAGCTGGGACATGTAGGTAAAGAATTTGTAAATTTGAAATGTCCATCTAACAAATAATTTCTTAGTCTGTGCTAGGAGTTACAGTTGAAATGGGGAGCAAGATAGATGTGGTCTTCACCTTTGAGAACTTACAGTAAAAAACAGAAAGCAAGCAATTGAAACATAAGTACCAAAAAAAATGTGGAAATGATGTCCACGTCAGAACAAGCCTAAAAAAGGTCCTGCAGACTGCAAGGGAGAGGTAGGGAAGAAGATCATACCCGCTCCCCAGATTTGCCTCCCTGTGAGTCTGAACTCAGCCAACGATGTGAGCAGACATTGGGAAGAACTGTGATGAGACTGAGCAACAGAAACAGGAAACAAAACATTGTGTGTGTGTGTTTTTTTTTTTTTTTTTTTGGAATGTCAAGTCATTACTCATTGACATAGACCATGTGGGACTATATACAAAATGCAGGAGAGAAAGGAAATATTTAAAAGTTTTTTATCATTCAACAGAAAATGATAGATTTATTTGCTGTTATCCATTCCTCTTTCCTCATATTTTGCCTTAATGTACATTCACAGCTGTTGTTTCTGACCCGAGAGACGTTATATTCAGCCAATTAGTCTATGGTTTTTAAGGGGATTTTTTTTTTCATAGTTGTCATTCGCCAAGCTTTTAAAGTTAGTTAGTTTTTAGTTAGAAACATATGTTGCTATTCCTCGTGGGATAATTTCTCAGGTAAATTAATATTGTATTGCAAAACAGTCTAAGATCTCTAATATAACATTTAATAATCAAAATCTTTAAGTCATTTGAAAATCATTACCTATTTCTTAATAATGTATTTTTAAATTTTATACAGGACTTTGCCTAGAATTTTTAAAAATAAGTGGCAGAGGGGAACTTTATTTTGCAAACTGCTGCAAACTGTGTTATACTGGCACTTAGTATTTAATAAATATGATTGCTTGGATTATTGGGACTTTAGCTTAATCGTTAAATTTTCGATTAAATATTTCCTGCAGCTTTCAAGAAATATTAGAAAATTATAATCAGAGGAAGGATCTGTGAGTGAAGATTTTAGGGTCTAGAAAGTGTGCCACCTCACTGAGGCAGTTTCTCACATGATTTTCTTACTACTCGACCTTCCTGCACACCTCTCTCCAGCCAAATTCCCACTACCTGCCAATTTTAGTCACATCAGATATATACCTACCTAAAAAATGGAAGGTTTAAGAGTTCAAGCTAACTCATAATAGTATGAGTTTGATTTTATATTCAAATTCTCATTCATTAGCACTCGGATTTTGTACAGGTTACTTGAGATTTTGAAGTTTCATTTTATTCAATTTCAAAGAGGAACTTATAAAGCCTATCTTAAAGTAAGGTTGATAATTAAAGGTAATAATTTAATGAGCTAGGGTACATAAAAGCATTAGTTCCTACTTCATACATAGTAAATTATCAAGAACTAATAATATTAACTGTTTTATTACTATTGGAGTATTTTCTGCCCATATTAATTTCACTTTAAAAAATGCATCTGGGAAACTGAATCTCTTAAATAGAAATAGGGGGTCATAAGTTAAAAAAAAATTGATCTCTTACAGTTTAGCAATAAAAAAACAAAAATATCCCAATTAAATAATGGACAAGGAACCTGATGGACATTTCTCAAAAAAATTCAAGTGGACAAAAAGCACATGAAAAGAGTTAGACCTCATTAGCCAACAAGGAAAAACGAATTGAAACCACGACGAGATATTACTTCATTCACATCCATCAGGATGACTACAATCAAAACGATGTGAAATGAAGAATGTTGGTGGGGATGGAGAAGAGATGGAGATGGAGATGGAGAGAATTGTCCTGCATTGCTGGTAGGAACGTAAAACATAAAATAATATTATAACCCCTTTTACACAATCTGGCAGGTCCTCAAAAGGTTCAACACCGAGTTACAATTTTCTTAGATATTCCATTACCAAACAAACTAAAACATGTCCACACATGTGGACTTGTAACTTGTAAATGAATGTCCAAAGAAGGAGTATTAGAAGATTTTGGGGGTTCTTCATGATCTTGTGCTCAAACTGCACTTAACATTACAGAACAGTCAACAGCCTTAGGGCAAAATAAAGGCTCACCATGAGAAATTTTGCAATACATGGGACTAGCACACGTACCCAACAGACTGAAGAGTCATAAGCGATGATGCTCCTTTTCCCCGTTTTACTGGGTGTGTGTCTGAAAAGCAAAGTGATTTGGCTTAATCCAAACAAAGGGGGGCAATTGAATTGCGTTCTGAAGGATGTTTTCTGACTTGAAAAACTGGTATTGTGTGAATTGGCACATATGCCATTACCTGAAATTATAATGCCAAAATATCACTTCTAAAAATATTTTTTGAAGTATTTGTTTTGTTTTGTTTGTTGTTTGTTTTGCTGACCCCCCAGAATTGCTCTCAGAAACCATCTGCCTCCCAACCGGAGTTGGGATTCCTATTCCAAAGGGGTTGCAGGAAGTCTGAAGGGGGATGCAAAGGGTTGTTGATAGTTAGATAAATGTTTGCCTCCTGGGTCAGCCCTTTTCTTGAATTGGATTTGCTTCTAAATGGATTACTGAAAGACAAAATTCATGGAAAAAAGGTACTGACCTCCAAATATAAAGAAACAGAATTCTATCTCCTGTTGCAAAATGTTTTTTTCCTTAAACAAAGATAAATCTATGTAGATGGATTTGTTTTCCCAATTTTAAACCATTCCATAATAGGTTATTTTAAATTATATAAAGACAATTATAGTCTATGGAACATTCAACACCTGTCCTTTCATATTGGCTGCTAGTACCATACTCTCCTTCTCAGCTTTCTTCTAAAAGGTTGTTTTAGTTGGAGTGTATCCTTTGCTCCTTTGGATCAAAATGTCAACAACGGGAAAAAAAAAAAAAAAAGAAAAAAAGGAAAAACTATTGGCACTGGCTATGTTTCTCATTCCCCTCTAGTAAAAGCCATCTTTCCCTACATGATTATGATTGTGTGTTGACATCAGTCCTTTGGTGCTAAACAAGATAAATAATTATGTTCATGTGTTTGATGAATATCCAGTAATTTCTAGTAGTTTCATAATCATAATCTAAGTAACATGAAAGAGGCACAATCTCAAATTGGAGTTTATTGAAACTCCAAGCTTACTTAACTGTTTAAATAAAGAATTTCTACTTCCCCTTATAGATTCACAGTTCTCTTTATAGATTTCCAGTTATTTTAAAATCACTTTAGATTTGAAAAATTACCTAGTAAAATGGAGTTTACTCACAAAATTGTTGCACTGATGATGAAATCTATCCCCTTATGTTTCCTAAAGAACACAAAGCTGGTGTGAGAGTTGCTGTTTTTCTGCTCTTAGGCGCCTGTGCTTTCTTCTCACTAAGCATTCAACTGCAACTGTTTCTGTGCAAATCAACACACATCTAGAGAACCGGTGTCTAGGCACATAAACTTTTGTATAAATTCTATTTTCACCTAATCTTTTATAAAGAGTCATGAAGGCCCCAACAATGCATCTCAAATTTGAGATGAACTCACCTCCATAAATATAAGAAACTTTATAAAATATAATGGACAAGTGTGTTTAATCTTCAGGTCAAATGGAAGAATTTTCCAGAAGTAGTAGAACAGTTGCTTCTCTTCCTAAATAATAAATTTTTCAGTACTGTGAAATGATGCCTATGTTTTACTAGTATATTTTTGCCAAATTCCTATAAGATATGAGCCAATCAGGATAACAGTAACAGTATGAAATGTCACATATCTATGGTTCACTCTTTTTTTCCCCCAAGCATATAAATAAAAATAGTTGAGTTTTACAAAGATTTGTTCTGAAACTACAGTCTTAAAAATATACACGTGAGAGCATACACTTTGCAAAGAAAGAACTGGTATATAGATCCTTTAAGGTCCTTAATGACCTAAATTCTTGATTATAATAAGATAGACTGAAGGTGAAAGAAGCAAAGAAATAGGCTACCTATATTAGGGAAAATTAGCCTCTTCTGATTGTCTTTATGCTATACACATATATGTATGTGTATACTATACATATACTTTATACTATACATGTCTTTATACTATACACATGCTACCTAAATACGAATGCTCTCTCCTCTCCTACCCTCTTTCACCCTTTCTCCAAAGGATGGAGGTTGCTCATTCCAGGGTCCAGAATCCACCTCTTTCCTCCTCTCTAGCCTCTAGTTAATTTGCCAGTACTTAAAATCCAAGTTTACACACTACACAAAAATCACCAAGGTACTCTTTGCCTATTGAAAAAGAAGTTCTTCATTTTGTAAAAAGATTTTATGTATTCATCTGACAGAGAAAGAGCGAAAGTGGGAAAAAAGCAGGGGAGGTGGGAGAGGAAGAAGCAGGCCTCCTGTGGAGGAGGAAGCCAGATGCAGGACTCAACCCCAGGACCCTAGGATCAGAACCTGAGCTGAAGATAGACCCTTAATGACTGAGACACCCAGGTGCCCCAAGTTCTTCATTTTAATACTGCTTCATTCAGGTCATTATATTAAGTTTATCTAGTTCAATGACGAAAAGAAAAGTCTTTACATGAATTTCAGGGACTGTTCTTGTGTCTGTGTAGGTATGTGTCTGTGCTTTGCTTTTTAAATATTGATTTCTCTTTTGGAGTCCGTTCTGTTTTCACAATTAGTCATATAACCCTTGTTACCTGAGAAGTAAAACTAGAACATGCTTATGATATGTGAAGATAGTCAAGCATTATTAGAGTAGAGCTCTCACTTAAAATATAGCATAATTTTCATCTTTCATTTTTTGTAAGGCTCTTCTATTTTCAAATTATTATATGATTTCTGCTGTGAGAAAGACAGAAAGATAGTATAACAACAAAGCAAAATGGCAGAATTACATATAGAATTACAGATAGAATTAAAGAACTAAGTATTTCCATTAAAATTTTTCCGTATGTCCAGCTTTTAGCATGAACAGGTCACAAATGAGCCAGAGCCCTGAAAGCAAGATCTTTCTAACTTCATTTGACTAATTAACAATATTTTATAGAAAGGAGCCTTTGTAATGACCCAAATGTTCAAATATGAAATATGTTTCATCTGAATAAATGTATAAGAGATAAAGTTTTTCTCTAAACTCTGCTTTATTAAATTTCTATTAAAGTTATGCAGTTTATGAATAACTCAGCATCTTCACATACATTTGAATTTTTAAAATTTATATTTCTTTTTGGAAGTCATGTTCTTCACATAGGTTTTCACTTGATCTCAGTTTGAACTGAGAAGCAAACATAGTGTCACTAACATTGTGAAAATGTTGGAAGTTTTGAAGTATTTCCATTTCTGACCTCCATCATTTTAAATGGACTCTTTTCTCCAATAGGTCATATAAAAAGGTCATCAAGTGTTTGTGGTTGGGGCAAAAGAGGCTTCATGGCACAGAAAGACTCTGGCCACAGAAGATAAAAGCCAGTGGATGGCATTAAGAACAACCTCCTTTAAAGTCAACATTGGGAAGGAACTTGCTGATGTGGGGAACAGAGGCAGAAGAAAATCATTAAAATTCCTTACCTACTGACAAGCCCTTGAAACAGAGTGGCTCTCCCCTGGGGACTCAACTGCCCTCACCTTGAGGTTTTGCTAAGGACAATCCTAGCCTGACCGACCCCCTACTCCAACAGGTCCAACCAGAATCCTGTAAGTCTACTTTAATAATTCCTTTAGGAAACTTCATCTCTAAACCTCCAAGATAGTGTCAGAAATCATTCCCAAGAATATGACCCACTGATACACATCTAAAGGGTCTCACGAGAAGATTTTTATTACTGGTAATAAATAACATTTCTCCCAAAAATAGCCAGCCCCTCAAGGTCCTGGAGACCTTGCTTCCAAAATTCCTTAGAGACTTACATCATCCCTAATCCCCTTTGTCCTCACCTACCCCTGAGTCCACCCCTACTCTTCCTTTAAAAACTCTGACTGTAATCTGGTTCGGGGTCCAAGTCCCTACTCTGCTGTGTCGGGTATACTTGGGCCCAAGCTTAAGCTTGTCAAATAAACCCTCATGTGATTGCATTGGTGTTGGCTCCTTGGTGGTCTCTCGGACACAAAAACTTGGGAATAACACTTGCCACCATTCCTGTTTTAGTACTCCTATCGCTGGGAAAAATTTTTCACAAATTTAAGAACTTTAATCAATACAAGTTTATTGTTTTATAGGTATATAGGTTAGAAGAATTACATGTATCACACTGGACTAACATCAAAGTGTTGGGAAAGTGTATTCATTTCTGGAGACTCCAGGGAAGATTCTATGTCCTTGCCTTTCAACTTCAAGAGCTTTTCCTTGTCCATGGCATTCTTCCTCCAAAAGAAAGCTATCAAAGTTGAAAGCTTTCTCATGTTGCCATCACTCTGATTCCTTCATGGTCGGTCTTTCTTTCTTTCTTTCTTTCTTTCTTTGCTTTTCTATCTTTCTTTCTTTCTTCTTCTTCTTCTTCTTTTTTTTGGTGCAAAATGATGGCTTCTTAAAGCACAAGGACAGGACGGGGTGGGGATGGGGACAGAAAGACCTGCTGTACCAGGGTCTTGAGGAGTGATGGTTATATACTATGGAATTTGTGGAAGTAAGGAAAAGGGAGGTTTCAAAAGATCTTTCATATGCTAAAGAGGACCAACCTATAAAATGCCTACAGGGTAACAGAGGTCTTACCATTGTCAAGTTAAAGTTGTTTTTCCCCTCTAGCAAGGTATTAACATTAAGATAGTTGGGAGATCCCTAGAAGAATGTCACACATATCCCACCCAGGAATGGGGGATGGGGAGAGGTTGCAGGATGTCAGCTTGTGCTTTGTCTTCAGTTAGCCTTCTGCTCCCTCATCATTTCCCCCCTGAGCAATTTTGATCCTTTAATCTTTAAGGTTTTTGAAGGTGGAAAGTTACATCTTTTCCAACTTCTTCCTGCTGAGTAGGGGCATAGAGATGTCCCTACCTATGGGTCAATATTTGTCAGTTAGGGACCATATAGGGGAGTTACAAAAGGGGAAGCAGCTGAATCTAATGCGGTCAACATACATGAACCTCCTTGAGTAGAAGGGATCATCCGATGTTGTGAAGTCATTATAGGAATGGAGGCCCGGCACCAAGAGGAGAGATACTGAGAAAGATAATGCATTAAGATTAGTATGGCTATAAAATGAGAAGTCCAGTAAAGAGATCCCTAATAGTTTACCATAATTTCCCTCCAGGACAGGAGTTTAAAGCAATCACTAAAGGAAAAAGAGATCATTTAAAGCACCAATTTGAGTATTTGTGTCTGTTAGAAACCTATTAGTATCTTGTGGTAATCTGGACTGTATACACAGCATTCTGTTTTTAAGGAGCACAAGTTTCACCTTGTATCATAGTTAAAACATCTAATGCCATTCTATTATGTAGAACTGCTTCATGCATTTCTGTTACTTTAATATTTAAAAGAAATTCTATTTTGAGTGTCAGTCAGGACTTTGACCATGTACATATTCAGTATTCAGAGCATCCATGTGCCAAACAATATCTTCCAGCCTCAAAGAGGGAACAAAGATGGATGCCAGGTGGTTATACCAATGAGACACAGAACATGCTCACCATTTTTTTACATTTAGAAGGTTAGCTGGGTTGGTAATAGTTTTAATAATATGTCTGTGCATCCAGGAAAAACCCAGAGTGCAGCAGCCTATCCAGCCTGGGGGAAGCTATGGATAAATTAGAGTCACATAGCCATTAGGTCTCGATGGCTATCCTTTTCATACTTTTAAGAATCCTGATTACATTGGGCCCACCCTGACAATCCATGATAATCTTTCCATCTGAAGATCAGCTGATTCGCAACCTTAATTCCGTTAACAAACTTACTCCTTTCTTGCCCCACAATTACTATATTCACTGATTCTGAGGATTAGAACATAGTCATCCTTGGCTTCATTATTCTATCCATCATGGAACCCTTCCCATAATCCTCATGTTAAACTCTAATATTGGTTGTGGTGACGGTGAAAGAAAGTATGAGGATGTTGATCAAGATATTCATGAAATTGAAAAAAAAAAGATATTTATGAAATTGACTCTTATTGGGTGATCCAATGTTATTCTAGGCAATAGGGATTCCTAAAAATCAAAAGCACACTCTGTTCTTGAGGGTTTGTGGTCTATCCAAAGAAATGGTAATATAAACAATTGATTATAAAATAATCCACTAATTCAAGTATACATTTTATTTTAATTGTGAATCAGAAGAGTTATGAAGATGTTTTCAGAAAACAAAACAAAAAGGAAATCTTAATTAAAGCAATGTTTGTAATAAGCCTTGCATTTAGAGAATGGCTTTAAGTGAATTATATAACCATATTTTACTAACTACTTAATACCATTTGTTACTGAAGTTGCCCTTGATTTTCTTCACAGATCTTTCAAAGAGCATAGATTCACTTGATTACCATTTGGAGCTATATCTTGAGGAAAAAAACAAAAAAACAAAAAAACAAAACCACCCACTCTTTACAGCTGGAATTGAAATAGAGCATGGAAGAATTATCTGTGATATGAATAAGTCTACTCTCTATTCTCCTCATATAAAATAAAACAGAGATGTATATATGATAGAAGTAAAAGATGTTTAACTTATTTTAACTTATCTAGGAGGATAAGAAAGTTAATATCAAAATGAGTGTATTCTTCAACTTTCTCTGCCTCCACCTGAAGGTGCTTGGCAAGCAGGGGTCTTAAAAAGAGTAAGAGGACAAAACAGCCATGAGTAATTACGAAGTTACACTCAGGTAGACTCTGGATCGTTGAGTACTGAAAGCCTTCAAAGTATAAGAGTAATGGACAGTAGGTATTTCTGAAAGGAATTTACAAGTTCATATAAGAGAAGGAACAGAAAATCCAATGTTTATAAGAAAAAAGGAGGAACATTTAAGTAACCTATATCTAATTACTAATGCGTTTTCTTTTAAAGATTTTATTTATTTATTTGTTAGAGAGAGAAAGAAAGAGCGAGCAAGCACAAGCAGGGGGAGTGTCAGACAGAGGAAGAAGCAGACTCCCTGCTGAGCAAGGAGCCAGATGTGTGACTGGATCCCAGTACCCTGGGATCATGATCTCAGCAGGATGCAGATATTTAACTGACTGAGCCACCCAGGCATCCCTCTAATTACTAATTCTTGTATAAGTCAGGATGTCTTCTGATGAAGACCATCACCAAACCACAATTCAAACTGGCTTCACAAGATTATAAAAATATATTAATACACTGTGTAGCCAGAAAGTTTAGAGACAAGGGCACATCTGTATTGGTTGATTCAACAATATCATCATGTTTCTAATTATCCCTTTTGTACTGCCCCTCTGCTCAGTGTTCTGCAGTCAAGAGTAGAATGTAGGGAGAAGGGCTACATACTATTTTTGTCATGGGTAGCAGAGAATTTTAAGCAGACTCCCTGCTGAGTGCAGAGCCTGCTTCAGGGCTTGATCCCATGACCCTGAGATCATGACCCTAGCTAAAACCTAGAGCCACATGCTTAACCGACTGAGCCACCAGGTGCCCTGATTGTCATGGGTAGCAGAAAGAAGAGTGTACATTTGTTATACAAGGAACAAATGTCCTTGGTTTAATTCTGATTGACTTTGCCTTTATTGACTCCAGAGAAATGCAGAACACTGATAAGCCTTTTTTATAATTGCATCCTTGAACAGAACCCTGTGTCAGGATTGATGGGATTACTTAGATTGGCTCATATCATCAAAGCTTATCCATGGAGCATGGTGTCATTCCTCTTAAGGCACATGAAACTTGCAGAGAACTCATTACACCAAATCAGGGTACCAAAAGCAAAACTGGAGCACAAGCTGCTCAGAAATCATCTGGCAAATATTCTCTACATTTTATACCTTAAATATGATTTTTAATTGCACCCAGAAAGTAAAAATGTATGGTCTGTGCCTGTATTTATAAAGCAAGGAAATGAAACAGATCTAGGCTACTGTGAAATATCCTTGGTGACATTCATAGATAAAATGCACACATAAAAGTGAATGATTTGGCGGGACTGAACTAAATAAACTATGAGATGAAAACTAAGGTGTTGAACACTTCTAGAGAATTCTAATCACATGTTAGGAAACATCAATCGAAGACTCCTTTGCAAATAGAATAGCAATAAAGGAAAAACAACATCATTTCATATATATTTGTCAAAATCCCAAATTAAATGATCTATGCTTAAGTTGAAAGAGTTATTGAGGTTATATGTCAGAAGAAGGCATATTATCTGCATTTACGGGACTCTATATATTCTTAGTGCATATTTCAAGTTGAGATACCTGAACTTGCATATTAAATAGACAATAATAGTATAAAAAGTAGAAAAGAAGATTTAGTTTCCCTAAGAATGTTAATTTTTTTTTAAAGATTTTATTTATTTATTTGACAGAGAGAGATCACAAGTAGGCGGAGAGGCAGGCAGAGAGAGAGAGAGAGAGAGGGAAGCAGGCTCCTTGCTGAGCAGAGAGCCCGATTCAGGACTTGATCCCAGGACCCTGAGATCATGACCTGAGCTGAAGGCAGCAGCTTAACCCACTGAGCCACCCAGGCTCCCCAAGAATGTTAATTTGAATAAACTTAAGAAAGATACAATTGGTGGCATAAACTAATACCAAGAAAGTGAAAAATTAATAGAGATTTTTTAATGATTCCTGAAACTGAATTTCCTGAGATTCAATTTTATGTAATCTGATTCTATTGCCAAAGCTCAGCTCTACTGTCATCCTGATGGCAGGATGTGTCTCAATGCATACACACACACACACACACACACTTTCTCTTTCTGTCTTCGAACTTTATCCTACTCAATTTTTCTGTTCAAACCTTGTCTGTTGTGTCTATAATAACACTGTATACCCCTAGGGCTTTGGAGCGTTCTTCTGATAAAAGAATGCCAGGTAGACAAAACTAACATGAGGTCAAAAAGCCGTCATTAGATCCAATATGAATATTTAATTTATTACAAATACTCAACATTTTCAAAAATCAATTCTGATAAAAGATCTAAAGCTAAAAGGACTCTGCCAGGATTGTGTTACGGTTCTTAGTTCTTGAATTATTGAAAATGTGGAGTTTGGTATACAAACTAGTTTAGTATATTTATCATTGAATTGCTTTAAAATGATATAAATAATAGGTTTATCTCAAATTTCTTTTTAATTTTTAAAATTTTTTTAAAGATTTTATTCATTTGACGGAGAGAGAGACATCACAAGTAGGCAGAGCAGCAGGCAGAGAGAAACGGGGAAGCAGGCTGTCTGTTCAGCAGACAGCCGGATGCAGGGACCCTGAGATCAGGACCTGAGCAGAAGGCAGAGGCTTAACTCACTGAGATACTCAGGCGTCCCCCCCATCTCAAATTTCTACGAATTCAAATTTCCTCTCCTTCTCACTCATCTACCCTCTATCTTTGCCCCTCTTAGACATTATTCTGTCAGTCAATTAGGTTTTTTTAAGTCATTTATTCCAAAAATATTTAGGGAACATTCACTATGTTCCAAGACTGTTCCATATTCTTGAGAGAATACAAATGAAAATGGGCATGATTCATGCTGAACATCTAGCTTCAAAAACAATTAAGTAACTAAAATAAAAATGTGATGGAACAAACCCATAGCGCTACAGAAATAAATAATAAAGACCTCTGATGCAGTCTAAAAGTGAGAAGATGTTTTTCACATTAGAGACTATGGACTCTGAGAAACAAACTGAGGGTTTTGGAGGGGAGGGGGTGGGAGGTTGGGTGAGCCTGGTGGTGGGTATGATGGAGGGCACATAGTGCATGGAGCACTGGGTGTGGTGCATAAACAATGAATGTTGGGACACTAAAAAGAAATAAAATAAAATAAAATGAAAATTAAAAAAAGAAAATGAAAACACTAAAAAAAGATTAAAAAAGAGCTATTATTTGACTTCATGAAGTAAACAAACAAATAAAAATAGATAGGAGAAGGTCTGTTTGCTTAACTATCTAGAAAATAATTGGGAACTTCTAAATGCATGCAAGCTCTGAAGTGAGACTGTGGAGGATATAAATTTTGTGCAAGTTACTTACTTTAAATCTTCATCTTTGTAATGAAGAGAAGGACATTACCAACTCCACAGAATTCTTGTAGGGACTAAATATGCTAATGAATGCATAGCACAAAGAAATATACTTGGCATAGTAAGTGTCTGATAAACTTTAACCAGTATATTAATGTTATTATTAGTGTATTTAGCTACATGTCCCTTTTAAGCTAGATGGATGAAGACAGATCTAGGGAAACAGGTCTACACTACAACCCAACTTTTATCAGAGTGAACAAAGAGATGAAATTCTTCCATTCCATATATAGGAAAACTGTCCATGGTGGAAGTATTTATAGATAAAGTAGTGCATTTCCAGAAGGAGAACAGAAATGAATATTTTGCTTAAAGGAGTAATGGATAGGAAATTCTGTTGTGATATTCAATACACTTCCTTCCAAATCTTTACCCCAGGGCATTAGTCTGAAAACCTTTCCCTAAATTTCGGCTTCACTCAGAATCTAGCATACAAAGACAAGTGACTTGGACCAAATCCCAACCATATCCCAGGACTCCCTATTGCTTTATTCTGTCTTTTTTCTCCCTTGAACTGATTCTCACCTCTTACCAACTAGGACATACGTTTCCTGGTGGAAGGGGCCTTATAAGCTGCACCTAGTATATCTGAAACAGTACCTGGCATATAGTACTTGTTTAATAAATATTTTTGAGTGAACTAAATGTTATAGAATAGAACAAGGACAAGAGCATGAGCTCAATCATTAAAGTCCCCATTTATTTCCCATTATTCTATCTAAGACAGAACAATTAGGATTATTATATCTGGACATTGCAAGATATATCCAGATGACCACTAAACAATTGAATTATTATTGGTTATGTTTTATGTTTGTTAATTTGTTTCATAGATTAAAAAAATGAAATAATTAAAAATGATTATAAGTCAAATTGTATAGCACATTTGAAAATATGTGTCAGAAAGTCATTACAGTTTATATTGCAGTGAAATTTCACAGAGCAGGAACACTCAGCATTTATCCATCTTTTATACATATTGATCTATTATGTCTAACTAGATGTTTATGGATCATGTAGGTAAACACACCTCTTTGTTTAATTTTAATTAATTAATTAATTAATTATTAGAGAAGGAATAGGGAGAGGATGGGGAAGGGGAGAGGGAGAGAGAGAATCTTAAGCAGGCTCTACACCCAGCATGGAGCCCAACACAGGGCTCAAACCCACAACCCTGAGATCATGACCTGAGCCAAGATCAAGAGTCAGACACTTAACCCATTGAGCCATCCAGGCATTCCTAAACACACCTGTATTTAAATATGAGAAAATTGTGTGTATCTTCCTTCAAACATCTTGGCATGAATTATATGTTTTAGGTAATTTTACTTCCTTTATTGTAATTTATAACCTAAGCCATATGGATAGATTATAAAATATGACTCAAATAAGAAAATATGAATATTTTATGGTCTTCTATTTTCTTTGCAATATTAATATTAAGATGTTATATTTGGCATAATTCTGTGTCCAACAGCTCTGGTTATATGTTTCATGTTTTATTGATATTAAATTAATGTAGATAGCAATCTAGGAGCCAAATTGCTTCAGGCAATGAGAATACTGCCAAGGGAGACTGAAGGTAACATTTTTCTTTTTGCTATAAAATCAAGATTGTCCTAATAATGACATAGCAGTATCTTTTTGACTAGTTATAAACTCTTGTGTAACAACTGAATGTTGCTGTTTTTTCCTTCTCCCCAATTCACAAACACATAAAAAGGCATATATGATATCAACTAGGAATATAGTAGGTGTTCAAGAAATATTTTTGAAGGAAAAACACAAGAAAAAGGAAGAAAAGAATGAAGAAAAGGAAGGAATGAAGAAAAGGAAGGAAGAATGAAGAAAAAAAAGGAATAAAAGGAAAAGGAAGGAAGAAAAGGAAGAAAAGTTGTGGAGGAAAAAAGAACGGAAATCTGTGGAATGTACAACTAGGTGCCAATGCCATCAATTCTGTCCCTAAATTGAGACTCTTGGTCTCCGAGCGTCTACTTTATATTATTATACATGTCATATCCTATACAGAACACATACCATATACCAGATCATAGGGACCAAACATTATATGGCAATGAACCATTTTTACTGATTAAAAAATATATCCTCTGATATGATTAATATGTTGTCTGACTAATTCTAAGTATACCAATATGAAATAAAGGTATTTTTCACAAATCTCAGAGAAGCAGTATGTGATTCTGCTACAAAAGAGATAGGTGAACACAATGCTTTTGTTTTTAATAGTTTTCTCTACTCCATTTTATAACTTACTGAACATTTTTTTGTATTTTACAATCTATGAATGAAACTTAAGTGCAACTATTTCTCAAGCAGAATTTCATTGCAAATCCTGTGTCTCTCCATAAACTTATTTACTATTACTTTAAGTGCTCCAGTATTTATTTTTTACATAAGACATAAAAAAGCACTTTAGTTTATAGTTTTTGCATTCCCCCATAAACCACTGTGTTACTAAAAACGTTCAGTTTCCTTTACCTAACAAAATAAAATAATACAAGTTAAGTCTATGGAATATTTCCAATAGAACAAGTAACATTTAATGTTTGTTGCTTTTTTAAAATATTTGTCAAGGGTGTCTGGGTAGATCAGTCAGTTAAGCATTGGACTTAATTTAGGCTCAGATCATAATCTCTGGGTTGTGAGATTGAACCCTGTTTTGGGTTCTGTGCTGAGTGTGGAGTCTGCTTAAGATTCTCCCTCTCCCTCTACCCCCCCTCCCTTTCAAAAAAATGTTTGTCAAATAACAGGGAATATCTCTACTGAAATAAATTTTCTTAGCATTTTGGATACTATGACATAACCTATTTATCTCACTTTGTTTAGGGATGAGAAAATCATTGTAGGAATAAATCTGTGTATTCATGGTATTATGACAAATCATTTATAACAAATTTTACTCTTCACTATAAAATGAAGAAATTTTGCCTCTGGGTCTATACTAGCAACCTGACAATTTTGCCATCCAGGACTCCTACATTTCAAACTAGTAATTAGAACAAAACTTCTCAAAATTTTGGTTGATTATCAGCTATTATCAAATAGTGTGTAGTCTGGAAAAATTCTCATATGTGATAGAGGATGCCAGGTATAGAGAAAGTCCTGTGATTTAGGAAATAGCCTCTAGATAGAAATAGTCACTGTAGAATTGGAAGAAACTTCATAAAACATTTATTCAACCACAACACCTGAATGGAGCCTAAATCAAATTTACAATTACCCAATTGTGTAATTGTTTATTTCTTTATCTACTTTCCCATAGATTATAGCCTTCTTAATGGATAAAACAATATGTTTATTTCTTTCTGCAATAGCTACTATATAATTGGTGCTAAATTAAGTTAGTTAATAAATTTACACAGTATTATTTAATATAAATCTACATTTAAGGTTATATTCAGATTTTCTAAAAATATCTAAGAAATGACTTATGTCATTCTGCCACACAATTTCAAAGGGTCTCAAAATCAGTCAAGCCCAAAGAAGCTACCATAAAAACTCACTGGTAATTGGTATATTCAAAAATTTTAAAAGATTTTGTTTATTTGTTCTACAGAGAGAGAATAGGGGGGAGGAGCAAAGGGAGAGGGAGAAGCAGACTCCACATTGAGTGCAGAGCTGGATGCGTGACTCAGTCTCAGGACCCCGAAATCAGAACCTGAGCAGAAATCAACACTCAGATGCTTAACCAACTGTGCCACCCAGGTGCCCCTCAAGATTTTTTAATGTGTGGGGAAAGCATTAATTAAAATTAATCTTGAAAAAATTACCTCTCTCAGTCACTCTCTCAAATAAATGAACAAATTTTTTTCAAAATAAAAAAATAAAAAATAAAACATTGTTATATCTTTATTATTGATGTTATTTACATCATTATAACGTACTGATGATTAAGCCTCTAATAGGTCTTCTTAGACCCTGACAACTATTTTGAGATCCTTAAGAGTAGGCCTCAATTCTTCTCTGTATTTCTACAGTGTAACAAATACATACATACATAAATGAAAAATTGTCTTCTTAGGGACCTCCTAGAAATTGAAGGAATAATTTAAGATATGGATAGATAAAAATGTGCCACATGTTTTGGAACAGTAGTTTACCATACCTACAATATGCCATAGGAGGGAAATGAGTATATACAGAAGTATAGATAGGAATGAAAAGTTAAACTTAAGTGGATTTATAAAGCTTTTAATTTCATGTCACAGATTTGTAATTTACCTGGGATGAATAGAAATTGGGTTATTGGTGTTGATGCCTTATTTTCATGTATCTCTCCTTATTTATTAAGTTTTAGAAATGACACAATAGATCATTAGCAATATAAAAACAGTGATTAATGAAAACTAATAGACAACACCCATTAATCCACATGAAAACTGATAAGGACCTAAACCAGAGAATTAACTGTAATGATGAAAGAGTGAAAATAGGATGGTAGAAAGAATCAGGTTAGTATCTTAGCAACTGACTAGATAATACCAACTCAGCTCTCAGTGAACATGAAAAGAAAACTGTAATGGGAATTTTAGTAAGTCAGTCTTATCTTCCTACCTATTTCAAATGGATTTAAGCTAGACAGCACTTACCATAGATTGTTTGCTTTGAAAATGAAATAGAAACTCAAGCTTTTGAAACTGATACTACCTAAAGGAGACTAGAGGACCTCACATCTCTCTTTCTTACCATGATTAGCCAATAGGAAACTATAACAGTTCTTCTCAGCTCCAGTTTTATATTATTTTTTTCCAGTTGTTATATTCTGCCCTAAAAAGTTGAGTCTGGGACTCTCTAAACTACAACTTTTTCCTTTACATCCAATTCCTTTTTCTAAGTGGGAAAGTAGAAGGGAGACTGTAATGTAAGACAAAAGACTCCTTCCTCCATCCAATAATGCCTTCACATGTCAGAGGCACAGCCAACGCCTACCTTCAAAGTTTTCTCCAGTCTCTTTGTGCCCAGCTAGGCAGCCTCTCTCCTCTGAAATCTGCGAGCCATCTCTGAGGGTCTCAGTCTTTCTCCTCTGAGTTTCTCTGGCACCATCATCAGCCACCTTCCTCAGGTTCTCCGTACCAGAACCACAAAGGCCCTACCTGTTCCCAAGCTGCCAAATGATTCTGGCATCCACAAACTCTCACCCTTGTTTCCCCATTCCTAAAGATGGTAGTTGCTTACTGAAGTTACTACATCTATATTATTTCAGTGTTCTCTTTAGATATTTTTAGTTTCAGATATGTGTATAACCAAAGTTTTATTAAAATCTGTTGATCTTTATATACGCATTGTAATATAAAAGCCACCAATCTCACCTAATTCTTGAATCTTAGGGGATCCCCTTCATTTTTACCTTCTCAAAGAGACAAGTCCCAGCCACTTACTTAAATTAATTCCAGATCAATTCTTCTTCAAAGAATTAATTTCAAACTCAACTGTTTCTCCACACTTTTATTCTTTGGATTTGAATCTTCAATTGCTAAGATGGCTGTCATTTAGGAAATACTCTATATCAGTCAGAGGACCAGCAGAAAAAATATATATAGTCAAATAGTTCAACAAAGGAGATTTTAATGAAAAACAAAAACAAAAACAAAAACAAAAACAAAACTGTTAGACAATAATGAGAAAAACTAGATGACTTTGGTTTTGGCAATGACTTTTCAGATACAATATCAAAGGCATACTTCATGAAAGGAAGAATTGATATATTGAACTTCATTGTAATTAGAAATCTCTGCTCTGTAAGACGTTGTTAAGAGAATGAAAAGTCAAGTCACAGACTGGGGAAAAAATTATTTCTAAAACACATCTGACAAAGGACTTGTAATAAAAAATATAGAAGGAACTCTAAAAATTCAAATGTAAGAACAGCAAAAACAGCAATTAAAAATGGGCCAAACATTTGAAAATACACCTCACTAAAGAGGATATGCAAATGTCAAATAAGCATATGAAACAATATTTATCATATCATTAGAGAATTGCAAATCAAAATGAGATACTACTATATACCTAATAGAATGACTAAAATCTAAAACACTGAGGACACCAAATGCTGCAACAAGACTTTGATTTAGTGTTGGTAGGAATGCAAGATGGCACAGGCCTTTTGGAATGTACTTTGGCAGTTTCTTACAAAGCTTAATATATTATTACCACACAAATGAACAAACACACTAGTAGTTATCTACCCAAATAAGATACAAACTCATGTCTGAAAAAACCATGAAAACCAAAAACCTTCACATGACTATTTAGACCAGTTTTATTAATAATTGCCCCAAATTGGAAAGAATGAAAAAAGTGTGATTGAAGTTCATTAATTATTTTGAATTCTTTTTCAGGCAACTAAGAGGTTGCCATTTTTTGGTGATTAGTTACTGAAAAATTATTGTGTTGTTTGGCAGTATCATGTTTCCCTGTACCTGTTGTTGATAAGTTTCTAAGTATAACTAGGTACTGTTAAGTAACAAAAATACTTCATACGTAGACCAATTTTTTCCATTTTTCAAATATATTTTGAATAGTTACTATGCACTGAGCATTATTAATTGTTCTTGCAAATAGAACTGTGTCCCACACACACACCCCACACACAAAATATAAGTCCAAACCCATCTCACCTGTAGAATGTGGTCTTACTTGGAAATAGGGTATTTGTAGATAATGGTCAAGTTAAGATGAGGTCAGTAGGGTAGGTTCTGATTCCATATGACTGTTGTCCTTAAAGAAAGAGAGGAATTTGGACATGCACATACACAGAATGGAGCCAACGGCCCAAGTGAAGACAAAAAAGACCAAGAGACAGCCTGTGACAATAGAGGCAGAGACTGGACTAAAGGAGTTGCCAACCCAGCAAGTCTAAGGATAGATGGCCTTCACCAGAAGCTAGGAGAGGAAGGAGTTCTCCCTTCCACATATCAGAAAAAGAATGGCCCAGTTGACCTTGACTTTGGCATTCTTTCCAGAACTGTGAGAGAATGAACTTCTTTTCTTCTGAGCTATCCAGTTTGTGGTACTTAGGCATAGCAGCCCTAGAAAACTAATACAGAATTATGTATTCTAATATTGAAATATAGGTATATATTTTAATAGGCTCTGGGCTATATACTTAATGAACTCTGGAAAAAAACTCAATATTTGATCAATTTGTGAAGTAAGATGATGCAGCATCTCATTCAGCTATATGGATATAGTTCATGTATTTAAAATATGATTATAAATATTACTAATGTAAGACACATTATTTACTAGTGAAACAAGACTGTCCCAAAAAAGACATTTAAGGAACTTAAATATTACTGAGAGAGGAAGACATATACCATCCCCACCCCGCAAAACAAGTCCAATAAAGAAGGATTTTTCCAGTTGGTGACACTGGTACAGATATGATGCCCTACTAATTTCTTGTGAAGGAGAGGCTATATTTGATTGGAAACACTTCAGAGCAGAGGCATGAGCTTAGGATTGTTTAGATTTGATAGTTTAAAATACAACTTAAGGAGAAGGGCTTGCCTAGGTAACCATGTGGACAGAGCCACAGAGGCAAAAAGCTTGTGAGAGTGTGGCATAGACAAGACAAGACATAGCAAAGACAAGACCCACGCTCTTGTCTATGTTAAAATTCTTTAGCAGTGGCAAATGCACTGGGCAAAGTTCTGACCTTGGAACCGTACTTCTCCACTCCTTTTGAAGGAACTCAGCCTCTGAAGCAACAGAGAAGGGTTTCTACGAATGGTATCCTCAGGACAGACAAGGTAAGAGGAAAACAAAAGAAAAAACAAAACAAGGTGTCAAATATTTCACCTCACCCTAAATATCTGTAAACTTATAAACTTTCACTCTCAAGAAACTCTTGCTTGAGACAGAAAGGTGTATTTATTTTGATTTCGCTGTTGGAAGTTCAAATATGAAAAGCCAGAGCCTCTTAGAATTTAAGACTAAAGTTGGTATTTTAGAGTAGGAGACTGAGGTTTAGACTGATTAGCCAATGGGAAGAAAGATCACAAGGGAATGTGACCAGACCTTAGAAACAGTGGTTCTTTGGGAAGTGCCCATCCCCTGTTTCTTTGGACAAAGCACAAAGACTGGAGAAGGGGAAGTAAACCCCTAGATATGAGGAGAAAAGACTAGGGCTTGGTGTCCCACAGGTGATAGAAAAAGTGGCAACAAGTCTGATGGGAAAACCCATTATCCAAAATGGCATCTAGGAGAGTCTTAGTTAAAGGAGTATGAGGTCAACTATACAAAGTCACGAACTGCCAGAGTAGTGTGAGAAGATAACCAAGGTTCCTAAGTACCCACTCCCCACCAAAGTTTCTGAATTGTTGGGCGCATCAAGGTATTCTAATAGGGATAAATCTTACTTGCTTGAGGTGAATGATTTTTCTTAATGTATCGTTGGATTTGGTTTGCTAATATTTTGTTCTCTATGTTTATCAGAGATATTGGCCTGGAGTTCTCCATTTGTTGTTGTTTTTGTTTTTTGTTTGTTTGTTTGTTTTTTATCTTTACAGTTTGTTTATCTAGATTTGGTACCAGAGCAATTCTGATCTTATAGAATGAATTTGAAATTTTTCCATTCTTTTCTGTTTTCTGGAATAGTTGAGGAAGAATGGATATCAACTCTTTAAATGTTTGATAGAATTGACCTTTGAAGACCTCTGGTTATGGAGTATTGTTGGGAGTGTTCTGATTACTGATTACATATCGTTGCTGGTAATTTGCTCAAAATCTTTCTTTATTGCTGATTCAGTGTTGGGAGGTTACATGTTTCTACAAATTTATCCACTTCTTCTAGGTTGTCCAGTCTCTAGCTCGTAATTTGTATAATATTCTTTCATAATACTTTCTATTTCTGTGGTCTCAGTTATTGTTTCTCCTGTTTCATTTCTGAGTTTGATTTCCTTTTTTTTTTTCATTTTTTTGATAAGTCTGGCTAAAGGCTTTTTTTTCTCTTTTCAAGGAAGCCCCTCCTAGTTTCACTGATTTGTTGTTCTATTTTACTTTTAGTCTATATTTTACTTCTGTTGTAGTCTATTATTTCCTTCCTCCTACTGGTTTTGGGTTTTGTTGTGCTTCTCGCTTTAGGTGGAAGATTTGGTTGTTCATTTGAGATTTTTCTTGATTCTCGAAGTAGGCCTGTGTTGCTGTAACATTTACTTTTAGTGCAACTTGTGGTGCATCCCAAGGATTTTGGAGCATTGTGTTTTTACTTTTTCATTTGTCTCCATGTATGTTTTCATTTCTTCTTTGAGTTATTGATTGACCCATTCATTTATTCATTCAATGTTACTTAACCTCCATGAAATGGTGTTCTTTCCATATTTTTTCTTGTGGTTGATGGCTAGTTTCATAACATTGTTGGTAGAAATGATGCATGATCTGACTTCAGTTTCCTTGAATTTAGTGAGACTTGTTTTGTGGCCTCCAATGTGATCTGTTTTGGAGAATGTTCTATCTGTACTGGAAAAGAAGGTGTATTTTCTGGTTCCAGGCTAAATGTTGGAATATATCTCTTAGAGCCATCTAGTCCAATATGTCATTCAAAGGCACAGTTTCCTCATGGGTTTTCTGTCTAGATGACCTATCCATTGATGTAACTGGGGTGTAAAAGTCCCCTGCTCTTATTGATTACTCTGAAAATGTTCCTTGTTTTTAATAGCTGATTTATGTATTAGGAGACTCCCATGTTGGGTGCAGAAATATTGGCAACTTTTATATGTTCTTGTTGATTGTCTGCTTTAGGATTATGTAGTGTACTTCTTTGTCTCTTATTTCAGTCTTTGTTTGAAAGTCAATTTTTTGTCTGCTGTAAGTATTTTTACCCTGGCTTTCTTTTCAATTCTGTTTACATGACAAATGTTTTCCCAAACCTTCACTTTAAATTTACATCTGACTGGAGGTCTGAAATATGTCTCTTGTTTGCGGTATATAGACAGGTTTTATTTTATCCATTCTGTCACCCTATGTCTTTTGATTGGAGTGTTTGGTCCATTTACATTTAAAGGAATAATTGATCACTCTTTCTCTCTCTCCCCTTCCCGTACATGTATATATATGTATTCACTGTCACTTTCTTATTTGTTTTATGGTTGTCTGCACAGTTCTTTATTTCTTCTCTTGCTCTTTCTCTCATGGTTTGCTTGATTTCTTTAGGCTATACTGAGCTTCCTTCCTCTTTGTTTTTTGCGTATCTGCTACCAGTTTTTCATTTGTAGTTACCATTATGTTTACAGATAGCATCCTATGCATATAGTAGTCTATGGTGAGTTGATAGTTGCTTAAGTATGAATTGATTCTTTACACTTCTCCCATAAACGTTTTAGGTATAGGATATCATACTTTACATCTTTTTATGATATGCCCCCCTTGACTGATTTTTATAGATATATTTAACTTTACTGCTTTTTTGCTTCCTCCTTTTCTTCCTCCGACTTATGCTCTTTCCTTTCCACTCAAAGAGTCTCCCTGCATGCTTATGGTACAGACGGTTAGTGATCCTAAATTCCTTTAACTTTCGTTTGGGAAATGCTATCTCTCCTTCTATTCTGAGTGATACCCTTGCTGGATAGAGTGTTCTTGACTGCATTTTGTTTGTTTGTTTCTGTTGTTTTGGTTTCATTTCTTTTCTTTCTGTACATCAAATATATCATCCCACTCTCTTCCAGACTGCAAAGTTTCTGCTGAAAAATCTGCCAAAACCCTTGTATGTAACTGTCTTCTTTTCTCTTGCTGCTTTTAAAATTATTTCTTTTCACCCCCCTTTTGCCATTTGGATTACTAGGCATTTTGTGGTGGACTAGCTTGGGAAGATTTTGTTGGGGGCTCTTTGGGCCTCCTAGATCTGGACTTTGGTTTCCTTCCCCAGATTCAGGAACGTTTCAGCTATGACTCGTGCAAATAACTTTTCCGTCTCCTTCCCTCTCTCTCCTGCTTCTGGCATTCCTGTAATGCAAATGTTACTACACTTGATGGTGTCACTGAGTTCTCCAATCATATTTCATCTTTATCATAATTTTTTCTCACTACTCTGCAGCTTGATTGTTTTCTGTCATTCTGTCTTACGGATCACTGATCCTTCTGCTGCTCTCGTCTACTCTGTGTTCCATGTAATGTGTTTTTGGCCCATTTCACTGTATTTTAGGTTTACCCAGAGAGAACTAAGAAAGACGGGGTGGGGGGAAGGAAAATTAGACAGTCATGGAGACGAGCATACAAACCTCCCCCCACCCCCCTCCCCCACACCTTGCCATATATCTGACTACATGGGAATGCCAGTTGCGGGTTGGGTTCCAGGCGGAATGTTGAGGGTGTGTTGTGACTACCGGATCCACGGTGACCATCACTTGTCCTGTGGTCGAGCAGTAGCATGGAGGAGCTGCCAGGCTCTCTGGAGCATGGCTTTGATCTGATCCTTGGGAAGTTGGATGAGATGATGGCGAAGCTGCTGCCAAGTGACTCGAGTCCTAGACTGATGTTCCACAACCTCCAGTGGGAGACACTGCTGTGTCCGCCTGCCATTGGCTTCTTGGTGGGCCTCCTCTTTCTATTCCGACTTGTTCAGTCCGTTAGAAGTCACTCCTATGAAAAACGTGAGAAGCAGCTGGCAGAAGCACTGGCTGCAGGGATCGAGGAGAAATGCCACCTCATTGACAAGGTTTTTGTAGCTGAGAAGGAGCATGCAGCAATTGAATCATCTGCAGAAGAGGCCAAACTAGAGAAAGAGTCATTCGATATACCCAGCCTTGCAGACTCTTACAGAAAGGTGAAGACGACCAACGTGATGCTGATGAAGGAACTCAATTCTCTGTGTCGAGAGCTAGAGGAAGAGAGAGCCAAAAGAGCCCAGCAAGAAGAGCAGATGATGGAGGTGCTAAAAGACCTGCAGGCCCTAGAAGACATGATGACTTTCACTAAATCACAAGGAGCTTTTCCAAACCTGCTTGGAGACCCAAGAGCCAAGCCCTGCTGCTCCTTTGCCTGGGAGTGGGCCTGGGGCTTAAAGCGGTGCTGTTGCCTCCCCTCTGCTCCGGCCTCCGCCGTGCCAGGCTTTGTTCCTCACCTTCCACGTCTATCTGCGGGTCACGGTGGCCAGTGGATGCAAGGTTTGTCCTCCCCGGACTGAGTTCTTCCATCTTCACTTGCTAGATACAGCACACGGCTCCTTCATGCTTGACTCCCCCACGTCTAAACACTATTGCATGTCCTGGAATCCCACTCAGCACTCTGGGACTTTCTTTGTCTTCACGGAAGTTTGGCTTGCTTTCAGTAGTACCGAAAGACATACTTTCCCTAGAAGCAAATTATCTTTTACTCTGATGCCTTAGATTTCTCAAGTTCTTATATTGCCAAGGCTATTTACAGTAGTCTTTGATAGGGGAACTATTTTTATTTATTCTCTCTATAATATTGTATTATAGTTTATAAATAAATGTAATGTAGCAATAAAGACTTTTAGTTATTAACAGCAGTATTTTTTTGGTTTTGTTTTTCCAACATTGACCAGTCATACATAAAAGCACCTCCCTCAAGTATGTATTGTTTTAATTTAAATCCAATTAGCCAACTTAGAGCATATCACTGGTGTCAGTTGTATTGCTCAATAATTGATCAGTTGCATAGAATACCCAGAGCTCATGCCCTCCTTAATGGCTATCACCCAATTACCCAATCCCCCACCCACTGCCTCTCCAGCAACAAAAGGAAGCTTCCTTTTGACCCTAGATATTTAACCCAAAGATACAAATGTAGCGATCCAAAGGGATATGTGCCCTCCAAGGCTCATAGCCATAATGTCCCCGGTAGCCAAACTGTGGAAAGAGCCACGATATCCATTGATGGATATACAGATAAAGAAGATGTGGTGTGTACACATTCATACACACACACACACACACACAAACACACACACACACGCATTGGAATACTGCTTAGCCATCAGAATTTACCATTTACATCAACATGGATGGAACTAGAGGGTATTTTGGTAAGTGAGATAAGTCAATCAGAGAAAGACAAGTATCATATGGTTTCACTCATATGTAAAACAGGGCAGGGAGCATAGGGCATGGGAGGGAAAATAGAATGGGAATTAGAGAAGGAGAAAACCATAAGAGACTTAACCATCTAATGTATTTTTTTATTTCAGTTATTAAGTTTTTCATCTTTGGTTCTTGTTTTCTACCTCTTGAGTGAGGGTCTTACGTCCTCCACTCTTTTCTCAAGGAGAGTGAGGTTTTGACCATTGCTTTAATTACTCTAGCAGGCATATTGCTTACCTCTGCTTGATTTAGCTCTCTTGATGGGATGTTGTCCTGTTCTTTCTTTTGGGATTCATTCCTCTGTTCATTTTCTCTAACTCTCTTTGTTTCCATGCTTTGGGAAAGTCAACTAGCTCTCCTGTTCTTGAATGTTTTGACCATATAGAAAGGAGGTCCTGTGATGCTCTGCAGTGCAATGCTCCCTGTTCATGAAGGCCGTCCTCATGTCACTTCAAGGCTGTGTCTAACTTGTGTTATGAGAGCAATACTGTTGTGGCTGAGCTGCATTTGCCTTCATTCAAGTCATAGGCAGTGGTTCTCTTGGTTGTGGGCAGGGTTCAGTCCCGCTGTTGTTAGTTGGCCAGTGTGGGGCTCTCTTGGGCTCGAGGTGAGCCAGACCAGGCATTGGCCAAAGATGCAGTAGCACCACACTGTAGGGCAGTTCTCTTGTGTTGTTCCCTGAAAGGCTTTCATTGGTGAGAGGGTTCTGCTGTCAGACGAGATATCAGCTTCCAGCCTACTGCTACGGTTATAGTTATTTCATATGTGTGGTTATCTTCTCATTTCCGTAGGTCAGGAGTCACTTTAGAGTGCTGGACTGGCCCCTGTCACAGTTGCTTGAACACTGTCAGGCACTGTTTCGGAGGGGCTCTGACCAAGTAGTATTGGTAGGGGTCGTTCCGCAGGAGGAACCAAGGATTCCTAGTGCTAACAAGGTTGTGCAGATCTGTTTGGGGAGGTGACCTGTAGATGCTTTGTGAGGGATGGAGAGGATGAATTTGCAGGAGTACGAGTGCAGGATAAGCGGTACCAGCAGGGTCCATTTGGGGCAGTAACCTGCAGCCACCCAAAACTCCTCCTTGGCCCACACTGGGTTTGGAGGGGGCGAGTTTGCAGAATTTCGCCAGCTGGGTTTAGAGTACTGAGCTGGTTTCCACAGGCATCTGGGTATCTCAGCTTGTGGGCAGGGATGGAAACTGGCACTAGTCAGCCCCTTTGTTCCTGAAGAAGTCGCCCAACAATCCCCTACAGCACATGCTCTGGGATTAGTCCACAAATCTCCCTCCTGTACAACTCCATCAGTTTTCAAACCACTGATTCTCTCCTTTCCTCCTGAGGGCTGTTTATTCGATTGTCCCTTGAAGGGCAGGTACTCAGGACTCAGTTTCCTCTTATCCTCCTGGCTCTCCCAGAGCTGAGCCTACTGATTCCTAAAGTGCCAGGTATTAAACCCTGCAGAGTGTAAGAACTCACAGAATTTGGCCCCTCTGGTTTGCAAAGCCAAATGTGATGGGGATTTGTCTTCCTTGTCTGGGTTCCCCATGCCTAGAATACCTAGTGTGACTGTCTGTTTTTCTCTATCCTCTTCATCCATGGCATCTCTCCCTCCCAAGCACAGTTGG
The DNA here is from genome assembly GCF_002288905.1 of Enhydra lutris kenyoni. Lineage (NCBI taxonomy): Eukaryota > Metazoa > Chordata > Mammalia > Carnivora > Mustelidae > Enhydra > Enhydra lutris. Next base: position 18,353,297 of record NW_019154091.1, read on the forward strand.
GCAGGTCCCTTTAGATCCTGATGGCATCTCTGACCTTTCTATTCTTTTGATCTAGCTTCTTTGGGACATTTCATTGTAAAGAGTCTGTTCTGCCAGTTTTGGGGTAATTTTCTGAGTTATTGACTCTGTTGTGGGTCCTGTGTAGATGGATCCATGGGACACGGTGAGCTTAGGATCCTCCTACTCCACCATCTCCCTCGAAGGTATTCCTCCGTTCACTATAGCATAATGTTGTTATGGACACAATCCACATTGGCTTTCAGAGCTAGATGTTTTGAGAGGTTTGTCTCTCAAATGGGAGTCTTAAAAGTTGGAGAACTGGATGTGGGATTCAAATCCTTCCCTGCTCAAGAAGACGTTGGGAGTTAACATTTCCTCCTGAGTATGTGTCTCAGCCTCTCCTATTTCAAAGTGGGTTTTTCTTATTTATCTGATGTGTACCAGAAGCTCTGCTAGTTTGGATTTCTTTCAGAGGCAACTGTTCCATATGTAGCTGCAAATTCAGGGTGTCTTTAGAGGAGGTGAATTCCAGAGTGTCCGATGTTGCCATCTTGAACTGGAACCCACTCTTTTACCTTCTCATTTTTTCTCCTTTGACTGGCTAATATCAAGAGATCTATCTTTAATTTTGTAGACTCCCCCTTTTGCCTGCTATTGAAATTTACTATTATATTTTTAAATGCATTTACTTGATTCCTCAGATCCCAAATTTGTTTTTTAAATTTTTTTAATTGACTTCTGTTTACTGAACTTCTCGTTTTGCTCATGCGTTGTTTCCTGGTTTATTGAGTTTTCTTTGTTCTCTTAAATACATCCATCATCATCTTGGTACATTCATACACTGGAATATTATTCTGTGATAAAAAATAAATGAGCCGGGCATCTGGATGGCTCCGTGGGTTAATCCACTGCTTTCGGCTCAGGTCATGATCTCAGGGTCCTGGGATTGAGCCTTGCGTTGGGCTCGCTGCTCAGCAGGAGACCTGCTTCTCCCTCTCTCTCTGCCTACCTCTCTGCCTACTTGTGATCTCTCTCTCTCTGTCAAATGAATAAATAAAATCTTTCAAAAAAATAAAAAGATGTAAATGAGCTATTAAACCCCAAAAGACAAGGAAGATCCTTAAGTGGATCTTGCTAATTAAAAGAAGTCAACCTGAAAGGCTCATGCTGTATGATTTCATATACGGCATACTGGAAGAGGCTCAGTAAAACAATCAACGGTTGACAGTGTTTCAGGGGAAAAAGGAAAGGATAAATAGGTAGAGAGAGCACAGGGCTGTTTTAAGGCAGTGAAATTATTCTGTATGATTCTATAATTGTGGATACATGAAATTATGTATTTGTCCAAAATTGTAAAACATAAAGAATAAACTACTGCAAACTTAGAAATTTAATAATTATTTATCAATATTGGTTCATCAATTTTAACTACACTAATACAGTAAGTTAGTAATAGAATAACCTACATGCTGGTAAAGAGGTGACATAGGAATTCTTGTAAATATATGTTCACTTTTTCAGTAAATCTAAAACTTCTCTAAAAAATAAGGCTTATTAAGAAATAGTCCTTTTTTTTAACATTTTATTTCTCTACTTGACAGAGAGAGACCATAAGTAGGCAGAGAGAGAGAGAGAGAGAGAGAGAAAGAACCAGGCTCCCGCTGAGCAGAGAGCCCAATGCAGGACTCGATCCCAGGACCCTGGGATCATGACCTGAGCCGAAGGCAGAGGCCTTAACCCATTGAGCCACCCAGGCGCCCCACGAAATAGTCTTATAAATGAATGTTCTAGGCGTTATTGAATACTGAATGAACTAAAATGAATTAAAATGATTTTGTATTAATTTTTGCTTTATTTGCAAATCACTTAGCATAATTGGAGACACTCATGTTTCACAAACATGAATCACATGAAACACAACATAAATCACTAATTATGTTGGATTTGCTAATCTATATGATCTGGTATTCATCAGATTTTAGTTAATGGGAAATGGTTTTAATTAAATTGGTTGTTTCTGGTTTTAGTCACTTTTATAACAAGTTTAATGAAATATCAGTATAAACTATAATAACACAGATCAGTACATTTTAATAAATGCTTTGTATATTTCAAAATGGCAATTTTATTAATTTAGAAGAACTTCAAATGTCTGTAAAAGATATATACACACTTTAAGATATATGGATATAAAAAACATGTAAAACAGGCAAATACTATATTGCAATCCTGGAACTTGGAGACAAGAATCATAGATAATGAGTCAAATATTCAACTATTAAGTAGTTATTTCTGCTTTGGTAGCATCTAATCTCTGGGCCTCATTTCCTGATTTGTAAAATGAGGATATTTGTATATATGATCTTCAATTGTCTTTATGGATTAAATTGTGTGTGTATTCATAATATAGTATTACTGATTTGAGAAAGACATCAGTTGTAATCATCCTTCATCAAATGGCAGCTGTTTCCTGCTCTTCAAGGTGCCTAATTAGCCAAAGGAAGATTACTAAGTGACATAATATTTTATGTATTTATTTATTTTCTGTGTCTCTTTAGGGAGTTTATTATGTAGTTAGTGTTTGAGATTTTGGCACAGGGGATTTCTCAGTTTCATATCCAGTATGTTTATGGTGATTTTAAGTAGTAAGAGACAGTTGGTTTACATTTTACTAGCTATGGAAAAAACATTATAAGCACTCTGCAGTAAGTGCTAACACTTGTCCTTGACTATAAAAATTGACCTTGTGAAGGGTCTGGTTCTCTACTGATAAAACACATAGTTGTATCTTGCCTCTGTTCTTCAAGAACATAAAATGCTTCCCTTGAGTTTTCAATGAAAATCAAGACATCTTCTATGTTTTGGTGCCAAAATCACATGTAATTGGCTCCTTGACAGATTGTAAATTTCAATTTCTTCAAAAATCAACATTTGACTATACCGTGTAGATCTTAAAATTATGTAGCTTTTGCAAATGAGGACATCTGGATGGGTTATTAACCTTAGTCGCCACTATTATTACTCCTATGCAATACACACACACACACACACACATTATATATATATATATGTATATAGTGTATATATACATATATATAGTGTATGTATATATATATTACTCATATATATATTACTTATATATATATTACTCTTTTATCCTATGTGTGTGTATTACATAGGATAAAAGAGTAATATATATATAAGTAATATATATATGAGTAATATATATATACACACACTATACACACAATGGAATATTACTTAGCCATCAAAAAGAATAAAATCTTGCCATTTGCAAGGACACAGATAGAGCTAAAGAGTATAATGCTAAGGGAAATAAGTCAGAGAAACAAAAAATATATGATGTCAGTTGTATGTGGAATCCAAGAAACATAACAGATGAACACAGGGAGGCAAAAATGAGAGAGGCAAACCATAAAACAGACTCTTAACTATAGAGAACAAACTGAAGGTTACTAGAGGGGAGGGGGGGTGGGTTAAAATGGTGATAGGTATCAAGGAAGCTCTTTGTTGGGCTGAGCACTAGGTGTTATATGTAAGTGATAAATCACTAAATTCTACTCCTGAAACTAATATTACACTCTATATTATCTAACTGGAATTTAAATAAAAATGTGAAACTAAAAATAAAAAAAAATCAATAAAAATAAAAATAATAAAATGTTTTTAAACAAGAAAAAAAAACCAAATATGTTTTCTTGAGTATAGATATCACACTAAGGAATCCTTCCACAATAACTGATTGAGAATCAATTCATATTTGCTTAATTGTGTAACTGTTTTAATGTCAGGGATGTGAAATTCATTGTTTCAAAAATGAAAAACATCTCATTAGATAATTCTATTATGTTAAAATATTCCTTCTAATGAAAACAGAATTAACAAAATACTTGTATAACTGTATTTAAATCTTCTGAATTTAAATGGATTTGCTTTAATTATTTTTAAACTTTTAAGGATTGACAACTTACTTTACTTGTAAAATTTTACTGTACTTCCAAAACTTTCTGAGCTTTTTGGGGTGGTTGACTGGTTGGTTTTGTTTATCTTTTGTTTCTTTTCTAGATGCTTTGAGAGCATGATTTTTCCAATGTTAACAGTAATAGGTTACAGGAGAGAAAGTCAACAAACAAAAAAGACAATCCTACTTAAACTTAAAATATATTCAAATCTAGACTTTATATTAATTTGAAAAGAAATGTTAACTCAAATATTCATAAGAATACAATGTTATTCCTATTTGTTAAAGAGATATGTCTGTCACTGGAATTTACTACTAATAAAATCTTCCTTTTCATGAAAATACTATTTATGCATTATATGTACATCCACAAAACAAAATATAAATTGAATTCTTGGATAATTTAAATAAATCTATATTGATTGATAAGACAGTGTATCCTCACTTAAGCTGTAACAGTACTTTGTTTGCTTAAATGTAATTTAAAAGTAGCCTGATCATTATAAAATATTTTTCAATTAAAAGAAATCTGTAGTATGTAACAAACTCTCCAGATATGCACAAGATTACTTTTGGGTGGTAAAGGTAACTTCAGAAAGGAGCTCTATGATATGATTAAATTATGTTGTGGTCTTTGCTCAAGGTCAAAATGAATACACTGTTATATAAGAGAACCGACAGCAAAATACAAAAGTAGACTGGAACACTTGCTGAGAAATAATAGTTCTAGCTTTTACTCCTAAAATTGGTAGAACTTGGATTATTGGTAGGAGAAAAAAATGTACTGCTCATAGTGAAAAGTAGAATAATGTAGTCTGAGAAACAGTTGTGAGAAACAGTTGTGACCTTCTCAAGGTCACTGAGAAGACTACTCCAGTTAAAAGCTTGGTGGTTCTAATTAAGGAAAAAAAAGATGATTATAAAATTGTATAATTACCAACATTTGTCTAGTGCTTTCATTTTCAAAGTGTTTTCCCCTATATTTATCACAGCTTATTCTCAAAATGGCCTTGTTCAATAGTATTGAGCACTGCTCAAATTTACACAAAAACTATATAAGAGAGATTAAGAGTCTTGGGGTGCCTGGGTGGCTCAGTTACTTAAGCATTTGACTCTTGATTTCAGCCCAGGTCATGGTCTCAGGGTCATACGATCGAGCCCCACATCGGGCTCCACGCTGGTCATGGAGAATTCTTAAGATTCTCTCTTTTTCCTTCTGCCTCCCCCACCCCCACATATGTGCATGCACTCTCTCTCTAAAAAAATAAATAAGTAAATAAAGAGTCTTATTAGTAAATCCATGGTGCTGTGTACATAACACACTAATATAACTAACGCTTTCAAGTAAATTTGAGGAATTTGAATTTTTTATTTTGGAAAATACAGCACTGAGGAAGATAAATAGGCTCTTGTGACAAACTCACAAAAATTACAATTGGTTAACTGAATTATTGCAATTTCAAAAACATTTTTTCACCCAAAATCAATCTTTTTTTTTCTTTTTTCCAAAATCAATCTTAATGTTAACATATAACCATACTTCTTAGAGATATGCATGTAATTTCTTCCATTAAAAATAATAATCCTGGGCGCCTGGGTGGCTCAGTGGGTTAAGCCGCTGCCTTCGGCTCAGGTCATGATCTCAGGGTCCTGGGATCGAGTCCCGCATCGGGCTCTCTGCTCAGCAGGGAGCCTGCTTCCCTCTCTCTCTCTCTTTCTGCCTGCCTCTCCGTCTACTTGTGAGCTCTCTCTGTCAAATAAATAAATAAAATCTTAAAAAAAATATATAATAATAATCCTAAAACTTCTTAAACAAATGTTCTACATTTAAAGTAACTTATGACAGGTTTCTTTTCCCCTCTTTTATGGTTTGCCACAGAAGTAAGCTTTGTGATTTTAAATTTACATTTATCTGTTAAGAAGAAGAAGGAGGAGGAGGAGGAAGAAGACAAGAAGGAAGAGAAGGAGGTAAGGAGGAGGCGGAGGAGGAAGAGGAGGAGGAAGGAGGATAAGAAGAAGAAGAAGAAGAAAGGAATTTAGTCATAATGATATAGAAATTCTTTTCTCAAAAATTTAGTCAGAGAATTCAGGTTATAACAAGAAGTACTATAAATAGCATAAAGGATCTTTGGAAGTTATGATTACCTATATCTTCGATTTTTAAACTGAATCTGAACTTAGCTATAGAGGGCTTGAAAAATGTCATGTCTTTCATATTCTTATATATCTACACACAAAGATATTTATGCAATGCCTATTTAGTGCTATATAATTTTGAAAGTAATGTATGGAAAGTCAGTCAAAGTAGAAGGAAATTGGTATCATGAAGGTCAAAATGTTGTCTGCAAAAATGGCTTTTTGAACATAAGAGAATACCTGTCTATTTTAGTAATAAAAACAATTGCTAGACATTTCTGGAATTGTTCACTACTGATATGTAGAAAGGGTGTTGTAACTTATTTTAAGTTTTAAACAATTCATGTTTTCTCTTGATGAGATCGGTATTTTTCTAGGTTGAATGGTAGTTCAAACCAAGAACCCTACAGTTAGGTTCTTAAAAATTGCATAAGTATTGGGGCTCCTGGGTGGCTCAGTCGGTTGAGGGTCTGCCTTGCGCTCAGGTCATGATCTCAGCATCCTGGGATGAAGCCCCATACCAGGTTCCCTGCTCAGTGGGGAATCTGCTTCTCCTTCTCCCTCTGTGATATCTCTCACTCTTGCTTGCTCTCAAATAAATAAATAAAATCTTTAAAAAATTTTTTATAAGTATTTAATGATCTTGGACAGTACTATGTCATCACTCTTTGGTGTTTTTCTTTCTCTGTATTTGGCTTAAAGCATAATATAAAACACTTCTATCATTCTAGGAACTAAAGTATACCTTTAGGGACTATGGATATAGTTCAATATCTAACTATAGCAGTATATCCCAGCGATTTTTTTAACCTGAAAGAGTATTCTTTTATTTTTGAAAACTGAAAAAAATTTACATTACATATTCATTTTTATTAAATAAATGCAAAATTTCCATGACTTCTCTTTTAAAAAAAGCATGTCTTAACTTCTGACTTCTCATTTTGCTACAACCAGAGACTCAAATGGAGAACTTTCACCACAGAAACAACTATAAAACCTCAGCATTTTAGAAAATAACATGAAGTCACCAGATATGAACAGATGCATATCAGCTCTAGAGAATAGGCTACACTTAGAGAAGACAAAGAATATGAAGTTCGTTCCCCATTTCTGTGACTTTTTCCTGAGACTAACTGCATATCATATGGCAGCTCTGTGTCAGCAGCAGCACTGATGGAAAAACTGCAGTGTTTCTGGTTGAGGGAACCAGAAAACTGTTGGTAGAAGACTATCACCAACATGAGAAGGCGAATCCCAGGGAAGAAAAGAACCAGAGAAGGGATAACCCAAATATCCACTGACATTTCTTACTGACCTCAAAGCCATGGAACCAACTCAGAGTAACTCACCTAAAGAAGATCTGAACTGACATTGAAGCTGCCATTTGTGAAACAAGAGTTTGCAGTTAAAGCACAGGCAAAGAAACCCCCTGGTTTACAAAGGACACAATAACCATCACAGATATAACCCCAAAGCTATAAAACTTAATAATCATAACTGTAATGTCCAAGATACAATCCCAAACCACCTGATGTATGAACAACCAACAATATAGAACAAATCCCCCAGAAGAAAAGAAAATAAAAAAGTCTGAACTTGAGATAAACGATATACTCAAAATAACAAATATTTTTAAGCAGCTATTATTCCTATCCTCAATCATGTAAAAACAAAATATGTTCACTAGATGAATGAAAAATGGGAAATCTCTGGAGAAAGAAAAATGATTAAAAATATAAAAATTCTGGATGGAAGTATAAAATATAATATCTGGAAGAAAAAAAAATAATCACTGAATAGACTTGACAACCAATGAAAAATAATAGCTAAGTGATCTACAAAAAACAGCAACAGAAATTAACTGGGTAAGTAATACAGGGAAAAGATAATGGAAGGAGGGAAAAAAAAGATCCTCATCAAATTGCTACATAGTATGAAATAGTCCAATATATATGTAAGTGAAATACCAGGAAAATTGAGAGAGATCAAAATAGAAAAAAAAAAAATTGAATGAAATAACCAAAATTGTTATAAGTCTGAAAAAAAGATATACAAATACATGATGTTCAGCAAATAAGCCAAATAAGTGCTAGAAGAAACTTTCCAAAACTATAGTCAAACACTTGAAAATCAAAGACTCAAAGAAATTCTTGAAATCAGCTAACAGGTAATGACATATTTGGTGTAACCATGATTTGATCAATGGCTGGCTTCTTATCACAATGATGGAAGCCTAGACAGAGTGAAGCAGTATCTTTAAGTGACAAAAATGAGACTGACATCACAGAATTCTCTATCTAACAAAAATAATGGTATTCTCAAATAGAAGTTAACTATGATAATTCATCTCCATCCTACCAGCACTATAAAAATGTTTAAAGAAGTTAATCAAGATTTATGAAAATAGTACTAGATGGAAATCAGCCCCACAAGAAAAAAATGAAGAAGATAAAAAATAATAATCCAGGCAAATGAAAAATAGTATCTCTCCTTTGAGGTTTTTCTTAATTTAGTTTGGAAGTCACATACTCATTTAAAATTAAAAAGAAACAGCAAATGTTAGCAAGGATATGGATATGTTCCTATATATCTTTTTGGTTAATATTCTTTAGATATTTTGTCCTTTGCTTTTTTTTATTTTGTTATTTTATTGTTGAATTTTGAGAGTTTATTATATATTCTAGATATAAATCCTATGTCAGATAGGATAGGTGATTTGCAATTTGTAAGTCTTTTTTCTCAGTCTCTGACTTGTATTTTCATATTATCAACAATTTATTTTGATTTGTCTGTTTATTTGCTTTTTTTTTTGCTTGTTTGTGACATTAAATCACATATACTTAAAAACTAAAAGTGTAGACATGTAACTTGTATATTAATCAAACTCAGTACATTCTAATAATTCTATTACTATTATTATTACTATTAATCAATCCATTAAGATAGTTATTTATTGAATTTTGTTTTCATATTTACTCATTTTCTTCATTTAGGAAAGAATGTTCCTATATACAACTTGTTAGCCATATGACTATCATATAGCCCAAGACATAGTTTTCTTCTATAAAATGTGCATGACATTAATCTTAATTTTTTTGGTGTGGTTCTTTTTTTTTTTTTAATTAATTTATTTATGTATTTGAAAGACAGAGATCACCAGCAGGCAGAGAAGCAGGCAGAGAGAGAAAGTGGAGGAAGCAGGCTGTCTGCCGAGCAGAGAGCCCGATGTGGGGCTCGATCCCAGGACCCTGGGATCACAACCTGAGCCGAAGGCAGAGGCTTTAACCCACTGAGCCACCCAGGAGCCCCTTTTTGTGTGGTTCTTAAAGGCAATTAAGAAGTGAAAGCTATTTGTAATTATAAAGCATTATAAATGAAAGGTATTATTATAACTAGCTATGATTACATCATCATGTGGGAGATTTACAGCTAAGGAAAATGGTGAGATGTTACTGTGCCTACATTTAACTCTTTAGACTAATCAGGTGAAAAGTTTATACTCCTAGGCATAATTTTCCTGGTTAGAAACTTATTTGATTCATGTTTCTCCTCATGACCACTTATTGCGTTAGGATTTCAGAATATGCTTTTGAAGCAGTGCAAATTCTTCACATGGAATAAATAGGCTTGGGGAAAGTATGGGAAAAAGAAAAATCAGTCTGTTACAGTGGTTTGAGTATTTATTAGAGAATTGAAACAGAAAGTCATTAAAGATGTCAGTTTTCATTTCAGCTATACATAATTTCATAATACAAAAGTAAACGAGATTTAAAACATTTTTTTTTATTAAATTATGGTCTTAAAACTTCTCTGAATAATACTAAGGAAAGATAATTTAAGAATTCCAAACCAAAAATTTACTTAGAAAGACAGGAGTCATTCGAGCTAACCTCTGAATGATCAGACCATGTGGTTTGACAAATTGTCCCAAAGCCAGCCAAACAGAGTTTAAGAGAGCCAACCTCACAACTTGCCAATAGATTCTGCTGTTTAAAAAATATATACAAGGCTTCCAAAAGCTAAGTAGAAGTCTACTCATAATTATCCTTATATCACCATTTTAGTCTTGATAACTCACAGGTGTAGGAACCTTATTTTGGATCTTGAACCTCCTGATTCCACGCTTGGAAAAGCAGCTGCCCTTCAAACTATCTGACATGATGATGCTCAAAACATGTAAGAAGAAATTTAAGACTCAGTAGTAGGCCAAGATCAATAAGAAAACTCAGAGAATTTCAAGCTTAATGAAAGAAACATCATATAATTTTTAAAAGCACTTCAATAGCAAAGAATTAGAGCTATCATACCCAAAATTACAGCAAGAGGATTGTACAGGCAGCCAGTGTTTTGTAAATCTACTAAATGGCAATGTTATATTCACTATTTTTTATGTGAAATTTTCTTTTAGAGGCCTAATTGAAAAAGCATTTGCAAGATAAAAAGATGTATATGCAATAACAACATCAACTAAATTCAGTTACATTATGCCATAAAATGTCAACACTGGAAGAAATTATGAAAGTGGTCGGAAGGTAGTTGAGGAACATTCGAGTTTAATTGAAAAGATTCATATTTATGCCAGTCTTTGTTGTCTTTTGAGCAGCACAGTAAGACTGAAATATAAAAAAATATATCTTAGAGTGCTTTAGAATAACTGATAATTATTTTAAAATTTTCTTGGTCCCATCTTATTCCCCAACCACTGTGTCAGCAATAGTTTTATAATGACTTTGACCAGCTTCATGCCGACATAATTGGATATTACCTCACCCTAAGCAAGCTATATACCCTCCTTCCTGCTCTGGAGTTTCCCTAAAACTGTGGCAGGAACAGATATGAGAATTTGTCCAATATTCACTTATGTTCAAATCAGAAATAGGCAGTAATCAAAACGCATGGAGCCACGCTTGGCCAATGCAGAATGAAGAGCAGATTGATGAATATATTCTCGTTTTGGTCTCTCAGATGGACATCTCTGAGATAAATTACATAAAGCCTCCCAGAAGATTCTCATGAGATAAAACACCAGTTTATAGTATTGGTCAAATCCATATAAGATCCCTGTGTTGGTTTTTCAACCTTTCTCATTTCAACAGACCATGTCCTGCACTTTTGTTTGGAGATCATATTTTCTTAAGATTTTCTTTGAGGAAAATTTAGGCAAAGACAGGTACTATTCCTATGCTTTGCGCCTTAGGGGTAAGAAGTGGGGAAACTCAGGATCTTTCAGATCTTTCAATACGTATTCATTATAAACAACTGACCAAGTTATTCACTAGCAAGCATAAAAAAACCCTAAATTCCTAATTGTAATACAGTAATTCAGTTTATTTTATAATACAAATCTCACACTATAAAATGATAGCCCTAAATATGTTTAGAAATTGTTAAAGTACTACATTAATTGCTTCTGTTAAATCTTAAAACTTTTCTGTAAAAAAAGATTCATGTTTAAAAAAATGTAATATATTGGGGCGCCTGGGTGGCTCAGGTTAAGCCTCTGCCTTCGGCTCGGGTCATGGTCTCAGGGTCCTGGGATCGAGCCCCACATCGGGCTCTCTGCTCAGCGGAGAGCCTGCTTCCCTTCCTCTCTCTCTCTGCCTGCCTCTCTGCCTACTTGTGATCTCTGTCTGTCAAATAACTAAATAAAATCTTAAAAAAAAATTATAAAAAAAAATAAATAAAAAATGTAATATACAAAATCAACAATTATTTTCCTTTAAATGAGATTTATACTATATCTTCTCTAAAAGAGACATATCAAATTGTGTTAAAAATGCAGTTCTTTAGGGCCTTGAATGATTCAGTTTTTAAAATGTTGATTTTTTAGCAAATGTTTTAAAAAACATGTCTATTGTATGACGCAAAGAATTCCTTGTCTGCCTTATAATGACATCATTAGTCCACAGTAAAATTTCTTCCCTGTCATGATAATCTTTCATTTAGATAGCTACAGGTATATTTTGACATATTTACATTATCGTAAAATATCATGCACTTTTCTCTGTAAAATATATCTACTTTGAGTAAATAGAATATAAATTGCAAATTAAGAAACCAGATACTGGAAATTCAAATATTTAAAGTGAGATAGTCTACATCTTCATGTTACTATAGAATTATTTCAGGTTTTGGCCTCACTGCTGCAATCAGTTTTTAAGTTACCATGGGGACACAATTACTACTTTGTATTGATTAAAAGATTGTCGTTCTACCATAAAATGATAGCCGGTAAAATTTCTCGTGGTGCAACTGTGTCTATTTAAGTGCTGGCTTGATATAGTCAAAGGAAAACAGGGAGAACAAAACTTGTTCTGTATCATTCATTCTCCCGTGTTCTCCCTCTCTCTCCTCAGCATATGAAAACTGAAGACATTGGAAAACCACAGGGGAAAATGTATTCACCAAGGAAGGATTTTCTCTCTATAAATACTATTTCAGTGGTGGTCAAAGGAAAGCTTAGGAGAAAAGGAAAAAGATATAACCACATGTGCATATTGCTTGGAAAGAAATACACAAAGTAACAGAACCTGTCAAATCAATTTATATTTCAAATTAAAAACTTAAGGAAAACATCAGTCTGACCCTCAATCAGCACACAGAACCATTACAAAATATTCATCATATCATGGTAGCCATGATACCATTCCCCATGGTCTCAGGTAAAATGATAAATAATTTTCCCATGTGTTTAGGTTACTTACCAAAGAACTGCAGAACTATCTTCTTTCTTAACATGCATTGTTGCCAAAAACAACAGAATAATAGCAGATGTGCTTTGCTATAATGGAAATATCCTTTTACTGGAATAGACAGTGTCATCTTTAGGACAGGACATATCCTGTCTGAATATTAATTGCTAAAATTTTATATGTATCTTTGGAGTCATCTGTAATAAAATTATCTATTTTTAGAACTTGGAGTATTTTTTTTGTTGTTTCAATTCTTGTGTATATTGTGGTGGAATCTCCAAAGGAATTATCCTCCCTTACTTGTGTACATTCAAAGATTAAAAAAGAAAAAAGAAGACAAAGAGAGAGAAAGGGAAGAAGGGAGGAAAAGAGGAAGGAAAGAAGGAAGGCAGATCTTAAAAGCAAAGTAAATATGCCCAATTTCCTTATATTTAATTATTCATGTGACACTATGATGTGTCAAGCAGATAAGAAAGGCCTGCACAAGGAGACCTTGAAAGTACTGTCTTTACAATTTCACTGATGTTGGAAAAAATAATCCGTAGATGTACAATGCAGAGGGGAAAATGTCAACAGTTACAAGGATGAAGACTGATTCAAGTATTTCTCTTTCAGAACTTTGAAAAAATAATTATTTTCTATGGGATTTATTTTTAGTTTGTTCTGTTGAGAATCATTTTATGTCAGTCCTTTTTTCCACTAGTTAATAACTTTTATTCACTAGTTAATAACCATAATTAATATTTCATTTATATGTTATTCTCTGATTTTTGTTATATTTTTGCATATTTTACTTTTGTTCTAATGCATGCTTTTTAATAACCTTACTCTAATCATATTTGACAGAAATGTGGATATAAAAGTGAATATAAATTTCTCTTTTGTAAAATATGGCAGATTAGGTAAATACCATAGATGACATTCACATTAAACAGCTAAAAATTCTATGTAAGATGTGAAAATTTCATTTTCAATGCATTGCCATGCTATCAAGAATACAGGAGAACAATGAAGCCAAACTTAAAGTGAAAAGGGGGATCTTTTGAATGGGCAAATTCAGAGTTCGGAGGTTGGCTTTCTATTTAGAGGATTTCTGCTAAACCTTGATCACTTAAAATTTGGATTTGAAAAATATGTGGGGGGCACAGAGGTTGGGAAAAGATAAGGTAAACAAGAGAGCTAGGGCTTCCCTAGGGTTGAATAACTAACAGAACACCCTAATATAACAACAGGATAACAAAGACCAGGGAATAATTCTATTAATAGGTAAAGAAAACAATGAATTCTGACAGTCTCAAATGCACTTCGGCTTTTTGAAAGGGAATATAAATCTATTCTAAAGAATTTTAATCACTGTACAGACTTCATTTAATAATAAAAACCAGTTTCACCAAATCTGGTTGTACCATTATATCTCTAGCAAATATTTCACTTTACATTGTTCTTAGGTTTGTAGTAACCCATAAGCCTAAGAAAAGCAAAAGCAAATCTCTGAAGTTATCAAAGATTCTCACAGTTAAAACACAGAGGAAATAAAGCAAATCACTAGGTATAAACAGAACCACACTACTAAAACCAAGAGATACCAGACAGCAAAATAAGACTTGCAGATACATTAGAATTATCAAATAGAGATTGTTAAGCAAATTTATTTACTCTGTTTAAAAAGAAAAGAAAAAAAATAAAAGAGTAGCTTTAGTAAAAGCAAAGGATAGGTAACTATGAACATATTCAAGCAGTTATGGGAAAGATCGTATAAAATTCCTAGAAATTAAAAACGTTAGAAGTGAAATATATACACATTCTATATCAGATTAGACACAATGGAATGGATAGTGAATGGGAACATAAATATGAAAAGTCAATATAGAGGACAAAGAAAAATACAGCATAAAGTTAAGTAGAGAGACGTGAAGAGTAAAGTATATTGGCACAGAATAACTCAGGGTTCCAGTAGGAGTTAAAAATGAATAAAACCATGAAGTTTTCAAAGATTTATAGCCTGAGATAATAAAGATACACTAATTAACTGGGGCAGGAATAGAGGAATAAACCACAATAAGGGCTTAGGAACAGATTAATGTCTATCTGGAAAACATAATGACATTTGACATCACAGGTCAATAATGAAATAAAGTCCTATTCAATAAATAGTAAATAACACTAAAAAATTCCAGTGCCAAATAGTTTAATTACTTAAATGTTAAAGGAAAATCTACACAAAATTTAAAACTATGTATTCTACTTATATACAATATATATACATAAATTCATGATTTTAAATTAGAAGACACAAACAATAGAAATCATACAGACAAGTTCTACTCTTCTAAATTAAGAACATCTATCTATTCATTAAGGATATCATAAAGAGAATGAAAAGAGAAACCAGGGACTGCAGAAAAGATAGTTGCCACAAATATCTAACAAAGATAGGTAACAAGAATATTACATATATATATATATATATATACACACACACACACACACACACACATATGCAGAAATAAGACATATGTGTACTATGTCTTGTACGCTCATAAGAATAAATATATATTCCATAATTTTACAACAAAGACAAACAACTCAAGGGGAAATATATAAACTTTCCCAGTGGTAATTGAGGAGAACTATAAATAGCCAAAAATTATGTCAAAAGTGTTTAATTTATAATGAGAAGTAGAAAGAAATACTTTTCCATTTAAACTTAATAGATTGGTAAAAGTTAAAAAAAGAAAAAAAGTCGAAATATATAAATAGTTGGTAAGCATGTGGAAGAAAGAAAGGCAGTTGAAAATAATTTGATAATACCTTAATTTAGGCACTTTTTTTTCAGACATATAACCGGGAAATTTGTGTACCAGGAGTATACATGAGAATTTTTATGGTTAAGACTGTAGCAGCAATGAATAAGAGCAAATATCAAAAGGAAAAAAATAGATACACACACTGTGATATATTCACGAAGTAGAATGGAATGGAGTAGAATGAATCAACTTTAGCCAGTTCATCAACATGAATCTCATCATACTATTAAGGGGAAAAAGATCAGAAAAGAAAGTGTAATATTATGATTACCAATATCTATAAATTTTCAAAAATCACAAATATAATCTATAAATCTGGTCTAAAAATGCACATGGTAAAATTAGCTTTTATTATTTTATTTTTTTAAAGATTTTATTTATTCTTTTGGAGAAAGAGAGAAAGAGAGAAAGCACAAGCAGGGGGAGAGGCAGAGGGAGAGGGAGCCCAACATGGACCTTGAAACCAGGACCTGTGAGTTTATGACCTGAGCAGAAGGCAGATGCTTAACCATCTGAGCCACCCAAGTACCCCCCAAAATTAGCTTTTAACCAAAAAATATAAAATTCAGGGAGATGGTAAAACCCTCTGGCAAAAGGGTCTTTATATGAAAGTTATGTGCACTCTCAAGTTGGATAATTGCTACAATAAGGTTTAAATTACTGTCTTACTTTATACCCTCCACATATATTAGAAAAATTGGAGGCATTCAGTATTTAATGAAAATCAGAGAAGATATTATTATAAAAATAAATTATAAACATAAAGTGATATAACTACATATAAATTATTTTGTGAAGAGTACTAGAAATTTCTATTAATACTAATATTTGTTGAAAATCCTCTGATGAATCAATATTATTTCATCCCATTAATGCTATGCATTTATAATAGATAAATACCCCTTTCGATGTTGATCATGACACAGCTTATGCTCAAATCTGTGGCTCATTTGTTTTAGATAGATAGATAGATAGATAGATGATAGATACGTAATAGTTGATAGATGATAGATGGTAGATAGATACACATAGTTGATAGGTAGATGATAGATAGATAATAGATGATATAGTTTATAGATGACAGGTATAGATACAGATAGATAGATACACAGATATTTAGTGTCCATTATAAACGGCACTATTACTTCTCAATTTTCTATACTTCTCTTTTTATTCTCACCCAAATTTTGCCATTCTTATTTGCTATTACAACTCAAAATTTTTCTGCATAAACTTGGAAGTAAACAAAAAAACAAATAAAAACATGAAATTTATGAAATATTTCACAGTCATACATGCTATATTCACATAGTTTCATGTCAATATGATAAACCTCAGAAAAACTGCACATGGTATATATTATTGATATGTTTAGGAAATAGTAGACATTGCATTATATGCTCAAGACATTCACAGAAGTGTTCTGTACTTTATGTAAAAAGATAAGCAGGCAACAGAAATGAATTTATCTTTAAATAATTGACCTTTTTTTTCCTTTAACATAGTTCACAAATTCTTTATGCAGAGCTAACAAAATCATTCTTTTCTAAAAGACATAATATGGGGGCGCCTGGGTGGCTCAGTGGGTTAAAGCCTCTGCCTTCAGCTCAGGTCATGATCCCAGGGTCCTGGGATCGAGCCCCACATCGGGCTCTCTGCTCAGCGGGGAACCTGCTTCCTCCTCTCTCTGACTGCCTCTCTGCCTACTTGTAATCTCTGTCTGTCAAATAAATAAATAAAATCTTTAAAAATAAAATAAAATAAAATAAAAGACATAGTATGGCAAGACAGTACTACATACTACATAACATTCTAGGGGAAAAAATGCAACTTCTAAACCAAGGTGGAAACCAGGGTATAGGAAGATGCCATTTTAAATAGTGAGTTAGTAAATTCTGTAAATTACAGTCTTTTATAATCTGTTAACAATAAAGAAAACATTTGTTTTATGTAGGGGAAAAAAATGACTCATCCTTTTACCAGTCATTTTTTAGTAACCTTGTAAGTCTAACTTAGCAAATTAACCTCTGTTGTGTTTTCCATTGTTTTCTTTATTTTATAATTATTATTGTTGTCTTTCTTCCTTCCTTCCTTCCTTCCTTCCTTCCTTTCTTCCTCTTGTTTTTAAAATTGTGATCTTACGTTTGATGGTTGGTACTTTATTTGTAGATATTTGGGGAGACACTGTTTAAAGATGTGTTTTCCTTTTGAATAGTTTTATTCATTTCTACCAGAGAACTAGCATTTTTATACAATCCTACTTTCCTATTTATTTATTAAAATAATTTTTGGCTTGGGGCTTAGAGCTATTTCCTTTCCTGTATTCTCTGTTAAGTATATCACATCATCTGCTCAATGTAAAAAGTAGTAAATGTCTAGATAATTGAATAATGACCTTCTGTTAGAATTACTCCCTCTTGTATCTTAAAGGTACAATTTTAAGGTAAAAAAGAGTAAGAAGCATCTTTCCTTTGTCCTGATGTACTCTGCGATGGCTGTTATACTTTAGATGGTAAAAGTATATGGTACATGGTTTATACAGTCTTAATTACCTTGGATTTTTTCTTAAAGATTTTATTTATTTGACAGAGAGAGATCACAAATAGGCAGAGAGGCAGGCAGAGGGAGAGGGGGAGGAGGCTCCCCATTGAGCAGAGAGCCCGATGCAGGACTCAATCCCAGGACCCTAAGATCATGACCCGAGTTGAAGGCAGACCCTTAACCCACTGAGCTGAAGGCAGTGGATTAACCCACTGAGCTGCCCAGGCGCCCCTACCTTGGATATTTTTTATCTGCAAAATGTGATAGATATCAAGAGACTGATCATGTTCAATGTGGTCACACTATTAATGTTTCAAAATTTATTAAAATTGAGGAGACAAAGAACATTCTTAAATGAATTGAATTGTACGTCTGCGTGGAGTTCAAATAAGAAGAAGCACAAGTATATAATGAAAGCAATCTCAATGCATTTAAAAAATAATTGTAGTTTTCTTACCTTATTAGATACATTTTTATAATCTTCCTATTCCCGTAGTTAAAACAAAGGAGTTAATGGTATAACTTTAAGGGGCACCTGGGTGGCTCAGTCAGTGACTGACCCTTGATTTCAGCTCAGGTCATGATCTCAGGGTCAGGACACTGGGCCCAGTATCCGGTTTTGTGCTGGGCATGGAGCCTATTTATGATTCTCTCTTTTTCGCCCTCTGTCCTTCCCCCTCCCTCACTTCTTGGACTCTGTATCTCTGAAAAAAAAAAAAAAAAATCCATGACATAGTTGATCAAAGAATTTTTTTTTTTTTTTAAAGATTTTATTTAATTATTTGTCAGAGAGAGAGAGGGAGAGAGAGCAAGCACAGGCAGACAGAATGGCAGGCAGAGGCAGAGGGAGAAGCAGGCTCCCTGATGAGCAAGGAGCCCGATGTGGGACTCGATCCCAGGACGCTGGGATCATGACCTGAGCCGAAGGCAGCTGCTCAACCAACTGAGCCACCCAGGCGTCCCTGATCAAAGAATTTTAATAGAGTTTGGCACTCTATGAATCATGCAAAAAGTCTTTTGAAAAAAGAACCCTTCTACCTCTGGGTTTGTAATACACTCAGTCTGGTTCAGTATAGACCTGGTTCAGTATAGAACTCAGTCTGGTTCAGTATAGACCTTCACATTGATTTATACAGAATTAGAACATAGTTTTAAAGGAAAACATTATTTTACAATAACAGATTATGTAATCAAGTGAAACTAAAGGAGATTTAACTAATGAATTGCTTGCTATAGTTTGACTTGAATTCTGCAGAAGAAAATAGGCTTTTAAGCTTATAAATAAACTCTAACCAATGCTAATAACTTTTAAAAGCTTTCAACACAAAATGCAAATTACTGTAGAATTTTTTCAGTAACTACAAAATTGGAACCACACAGTGTTTTCATTTATATTCCTGAGGCTTTAGGTTCATTTAAAGTAAAAATTGTGTGAAGCTAAATACAATTCCTATTAATTTTTAGGCTCATGTTTATTTTGTTAGAAATTTAAATCCATCTACATTTCAGATTCATTTATAATTGTCTAATTAAAAAGTTGTTTAGTAAAGCCTTTTTGACACCAAGGAAACTCGGGAGCCTTCTAAAATCACCATTCATAAATCACATCGTCCTCCTGTAAATAAAGCTAACTTGTTTATGTGTTTAAGAAAAAAATTCAGCCTAAATATGAATGTATATTTTGTCAACCATTTAAAACAATATTTTAATTCAGGGAAAAGTACATTTACACTCCAGTTTTCCCATAAAATGAATTTTTAAAAAATATTTACAAATGTGTTTTATTTTAGGCACATCATAAAATTCATTCAGAGTCTAAGAAAAAAATTAAGAAATAAATGCAAGTTATTTTACAAAACACAGAGGCATGTATCAAAATCAAGTGATCCAAGAACTAAGAAAGAAAAGCTTCTTTACATTTTGTAAGTCACTAAGTGGTTTTTGTACCAGAGAGCAAACATCTTATCCTAATCCTTATCAATGGACCCAACAAATTAATAAATAATTAATTAAAGAAGATAAATACAAATATACGTCCTAGAATAATATCTTTCAAGGAATTAAGTTATCTGCTAATTTTTTCCACAGTACTTGCTTGTCCTTAACTTTGGATGTATATTTCGACCACAATTTTATATATTTGCATTAAAAAGTATGCTTCCTTAAAAGCATTTTTCTGACATATATATTTCCACATAAGAAGATTTTTAAAATAAATCTCCCTATAAATTAGCATTTTACGCAGTGATATTATGTTTGTATGTGTGGGAATTAGTTTAAAAAGGCTTTGACTTTTTCTACAGCAAATTTTTGTTAGAAGCATATATTAAAATAATCTGAGTATAACATGATAGTTTTTCTATCTTCTAATTTCTTCTTTCATACACATAAATGCACGCTCCTCCAGAAGTGCACACAGTATACTGCAGATGAAGTCAAATTGAGGAATAAAGTGCACTCTCATTAACTGTGCATCCTTTTCAATATTCACAAGCATGTATGCATTTATTGCTTGTTTATATTTATTTATATGAGTCACATGGTCAATGATTATCAATTAAAAATAGTTATCTTTTCATGTCTAGATGAGGCATGCTATGTTATTATCCATAGTACGATTCTCATGGCTTTTTATGGGAACTAGTCGTTATTTCTTTCTTCGGTGAGGGAAAAAATAAAAACAAAAAACAAAGCTTTACTGAGAAAATAATAGTGTAATAATAACTAATATAAAAAGGAAATTATTCATACCTTTGTCACTTAATAAAAATCAGTGTATTTATTTTTCCATTTAAGTCTAGTTCTTATTCATTTGCTTATTCAATATATATTTGTCAAAGTACAACAAAATTTGATGCTCTACATTTTTATTTAGTATAAAATGAGGTACTTTCCCATTTGCCTATAGTTTTATTTCTCTCTTTTTTTTTTTTAAAGATTTTTTATTTCTTTGACAGACAGAAGATCACAAGTAGGCAGAGAGGCAGGCAGAGAGAGAGGAGGAAGCAGGCTCCCCGCTGAGCAGAGAGCCCGATGCAGGGCTCGATCCCAGGACCCTGGGATCATGACCTGAGCTGAAGGCAGAGGCTTTAACCCACTGAGCCACCCAGGCGCCCCAAGTTTTATTTCTCTTCATATACCTTCCTATCCCTTCCTTTTCCAAATACCCTAACAAACGTAACCAAATGAACATCTTGGTGCCTTGATGCCTTCATCTTTCCCAGCATTTTTTCTAAAATATACATATATATGCACAAAATATTCTTACATGCATAGGTAGAACTTTTCAAATTTTATTTTCTGGAAGGGCATACTATAAATGCATCATGAGTGTTCTTCCACAATACCTACATATCACTATTAATGTCACCATAGTACTCTATAGTGTGGTTATAATGAAGTGTATTCCTCTTACCCTTCTTGAGAAACATTCAAGCTCTTTTCATGATACTGACCCATCAATCAAATAATTACAGTCCTTGTTGTCTATTTATCCTTTATCATGGGTACTTTTTATTTTCCCTACAGACAGAAAGCCAGGGGACATTGCTGAAAAAGAGGATTACAAATGGATTTGTTTAAAAAATTATATGAATCTCATTTTCACAAGCAACATGCCAAAGTATTCTTTACTACTGCCTTTGGGTATCACAGTTCTTTCTAATTTTTGACAAATGAATTAAAAAAAAAAAGTTTCAGATTGTTTCTTTCTTTCTTTTTTTTTTTTTTTGCATGTCTTTAGGTACTGAATGCCCAATGTTTACATAATTTGAAGTTTATTTTTTTAATAGCTTAGTAAACAGTTTGTCTTCTTTTCCTATTATTGCATGAGTGCTCTTTCATAATAAGTGTAGATGCATTTAATGGAAGATCTATCATGTTTTAACTTAATGTTACATTAAGATATGTATGCAGATATTTGTATCAGTTTTCTCTTTCCCTTTTACTCTGAGAGAGATATACAGATCACTCCACCTCTCTTACAATTTTATTTTTATATTTTAATATATTTGGAACTTAATTTTGTTTGAGTTAATTATCCAATTTTCCCCCTCCACATTAAACTATCTATTTTGGCATATACTGATTTCTTAATTATATACACTCAATCCCTTCTTTGTTGTCTGTAACATCCATTTTATAGGGCAATTCTAGTAAGTGATGTTATCCTATGAGACAAGTTATCAAACTTAATTAGTCTTAGTGATTCTTCAGTTTCCATATTTATTCACCAAAGTCCTGCATGTCTCTAAATTCAGTTAAAAATAATGTTACATATTATGGAATGACCACTATGTTTACAATATTAAGACACTTAGAAACATGCCACACTTTTCAATTTTAATGTCCTTCACAAAACCCTCATAAGATTAAAAAAATCTTTTATGTGATTGTTAAATAAATTTAGTCCTAATTATTTAAAGCATATGTATAATGATAAACACTTGTTTACTCCAAGTGAAAAAAATAAACAAAACAAAAAAATGTGAGGAGGGAGGATAAAAGAGAAAGCCAGTAAAAAATAATAGAAGTTGACTCAAGCTGATTAATAATAATTGTAGTTTATATCTATTATCTTGCTCTTTGTTTTCTGGTTGTCACATCTGATTTTTCTTCCCTTCCTTGGCATTTGCCTCTTTTTCATTAATCAAGTATTTTTAATAATCAATTTTATTCGTTGGTTGGCTCTTTATCCTTTTTTAAATTTCAGTGGTTAATTTTGCAGTAGAACATGCACACTTAACTGATCACAGCCTATACAGAGATAATATTTTATTGCTTCATATAAAACATGACATTTTCAATAACAAAATAGAATTTAAGTTCATTGCTGATACTATTGTGGTTGAATATTTTACATCGTACATACATTATTTAACTCACAATACAAAATTTTAATTTTTGTATTTAAACATTGTCTTGTTAATAAAATAAGGTAAAAAGAAAGATTACCTTTTTTATTTGCACACAAGATTAAGAAATCTGGTGCTCTTTATTCTTTTCTGTAGATTTGAGGTTCCACCTAGTGTCATTCCCTTCAGCATTTTTAAAATCTACTATGATCTACTACTGATGAGTTTCCTCATATTTAATTCATAAGAAACGTGTGTTTCTTGAAGACTGTTTTCATTGGATAGAGAATATTAAGTTGACAACTGTTTTGTTTTGGCACTTTAAAACTGTCATGTCTGTAATCTTCTGGCCTCCATGTATTCATCACACCTGTATTACTCTTCTTTTTATTTGTTTATAAGTTGCGCTATTAGTCCTGCAGCTTTTGTGATTTCCTTTTTATTTTTGGTTTATAGAAACTTAAACTACTAGTTTGTTTTTCTTTATTTTTCCTATATAGAGTTTACTGATCTTCAATGCATAAATGGATGTTTTGGGGTCATGTGGAGAAATTTTTAGACATTATTTATTCAAACATATTTTTATGCCCTATTCTTCCTTTTCCTTCCTTCTAGAACTCATATTACACGTATACTAAAATACTTGATATTGTCTTTCATGTCTCTGAGTTCCAGACTTTTTTGTTCTTTTTCAGTCATTCCCCCCCGGTTCTTCAAAGTGGATGCTTTATATTTGTTTGTATTTAGTTTTACTAATCTTTTATTTTGAAGGCTCCACCTGCTATTTGGAAAATCCAGGAAATTTTTTACTTCATATATTATATTTTTCCATTCTAAAATTTCCCTTTGGGTGCTTTAGTTTTTTGAGTTTTTGTTTGTTTTATTTTTAATAGTATCCATTTCCCTATTTGGATTCTCTATCTTTTGTTTCATTATGCATAGTTGTTCCTTTAGACACAGAACATACTGCAGCAATTTTAAAGTCCTTCTCTGTTAACTTCAATACCTGAGTAATCTCCAAGTCTGTTTCTACTGATTTTTTTTTTTTTATAACTGTCACACATACAAATATACTCCCTTGCACGGCTAGTCCTTTGTTTATTTTAGGGTGGATATTATGCATGTATATTATAGAGTCTGAGCTATGCTGTTTTCTTTAATGTTAAGTTATGTGTTAAGTTACTGGAGGAGCCTTTTAATCCAGTTAGAGTTCCTTTTATTGTTTGTTAAGGCTGGTGTGCTACTCTTTTATCTTCTCTTTTTTCTTAGACTTAGGGTGTCAACCTTACTCTAGGTTATGGTCTTAACTCCTAAGTGTAGCCTTCCTGGAGGTGCTCAAAAAGTCTCTTCACTCAGACTGACCCAGAACTCAATCAAATATCCCAGCCCCTGCATGAATGCTGGTATCTCTGGTCGGCTCTCAGGCCCACCGTGGCATGCCTTGAGCATACTTATCACAGCCAACATCAGGAACACATGAGAAATTACCATAGAGAACTATGGAGAGGATATCCACCCCCTGAGCTGGACAGCTTCTTCCCTATAGATGAAATGCCCAACAAATATTGGGATTTTTTTTTTAAAGATTTTATTTATTTATTTGTCAGACAGAGAGCACAAGCAGGCAGAGTGACAGGCAAAGGCAGAAAGAGAAGCAGGCTCCCCGATGGACAAGGAGCCTGATGCAGGACTCGATCCCAGGACCCTGGGATCATGACCCAAGCCAAGGCAGCAGCTTAACTGACTGAGCCACTAAGGCATCCCAAATATTAGGATTTTAAGAAGCTCTGAACTTTGCTATTTTCCTCATCAGCTCAGTGATGACACTACAGCCAGCCTAGGCTTGTCAACTTCTCTATGCTATGGTCTATAAAGTCCCTGTAACCTAAAAATTAGGGTCATCTTAGGACCTTCATGTATTTTCACTCTCTCAATCCTTACAGACCATTGTTGACTGTCCAATGCCTGAAAACAATTGCTTCATATATCTTATCCACATTTAAACTTGTTTCTCAAGGGAAAGAAATTCTGGTAGCACTCTATTCCCAACAGCAAATTTTAATCTTATACAAATTAATTTATAAACTCCATAAATTGTCTATGAGTTTTTTAAAATTATAAAATCTATGAAGAATAAAATCACATTAACAAGAATATTATATAAAAGTAGAAGGATTTTATATTAAACTAAACTATAATTGAAATATAGTTCCCATGGGAAAAGAAACAAAGAGCGACTAAAAAAAACAAGTTCAAAAGTGGATGATTTTAACAAAAATTTAACATATGGTAAATTTGATATTTTAATTGAAGTGTAGAAGAGAATATGGTTAATAGATGGTACTATAATTAGCTCTGACTCTGGGAGAAAATAATTCAAGCAATTTACTAGTAAGATTCAACTCAATAAGAATAAATATAAAATGGTCTATTCCTCTAAACACATTCTTCAACCATATTTTACTGAATGTTGTTTTTCTAAATCCAAAGAATAGCTTTGGTAAATTTTTTAAAGTTCTGGTTACTTTCTTGCTTTAACACTAAGATCATAAAACAAACCAAATACAAAAAGGCAAATTTTAGATATCCTAGGAAGTTTTAAAAATGTATATGAGGATGTTGAAAATTACTATTGCATGATGATAATATTGCAGATTTGGAGAAAATGTTCTTTTTTTAGGTTAATATTAATTACTCATGGATAAAACTGCACAATGTCTGGATTTTCTTTGAAGTATGTATCCATAATGTGGTGGGTTAAAGGTGGGTGCACACATAGGGAAACATATTGATAGTTGTTGAAACTAGGCACAAAGCATAAGTCGGGAATAAACGTTCTCTCTATTTCTATTTGTTTGTTATGTACCTATTGCTTTGTTGTGTATTATTGACTCTGTGTCTTAAGTGTTTTATTTTTTTGTGTTTGGGTAATTTTATCATAAAATGTTAAGGTGCAAGTAATCAGTGTTACCTCATTAAAACAAACAAACAAACAAGTAACAACATCAACAAAACTAAGGTGTAGATGTCTGGTTATAGCTCCATCATGTAGAGAGATTGGAAATTGTCACTCTCATACTAAACAACAACAAAAAAGCTAAACAAACAGAAAATCAATGAGTTTTCACTGACCCATCAGAGAACGGAAGTAACAGGGCAAGCTACCATCCAAACTCTAGTAAGCCAGGTGAGTCTGCAGAGGATTGAAATTGTAGGAGGTCTTGAATTTTAAGTTTGAGATCCCTGAAGGCCAAGTTTGGACAAAATGAGAATGAGAAACTCTTACTATTGTATGCTGCAGTCATGGGAAGATGCACACATTTTCATGGGTTTTACCCAAACAAACCACAGCAGATTCTAATGGTGAAGAGACAAGAAAAATCCTATGCTGGCTTTCACATTTGTGTGGGAAAGAATAACTATTGTGAAAAACATTCAGCACAGTCTCAGTAGCAGAGGCTTACTTTCAAGAAGAGAGGATTTTATTGTTTTAGATACTTTGAGATAGAGCATTTCTTGACTCTAGTTCCCCATAACCTTGTTTCACTTAAAGTAGCAGTGGCGAGGTGATAGAGAGAAAACACATAAAACTCAAAACACATGAGAAACACCTATGATGGTTTTAGCCCAGGGGCACTGGTTCTGTAAAAGGTAAAATTTAATCACAGGATTTTAAAAAGCTTATCACTCACATCTTATCACCATATCATCAATGCTCTGATATAAGGGATTATAGCTAAAGGAACCGCAAGATGCAGATTCTAAGGAAGAATTTACAGGAATGACCATAGGCAACAGGGAAGATAAAAACAAGGACATGAGAGGAATTTGAAGCTTCTGGCATTTGCAACTACAGAAACCATTAAACAGATCCTAACCTGCACCCAAATTAATATAAAAGTATACACACACAAACACACGAAAGAAAGAATCAAAATCAATCTGACAAAGTGTCAGAACTGGACTTAGATATGAAACATATATTGAGATTATCATATAGGCAATTTAAAAATAATTATGATTGATATTTTAATTGCTGTAGTGGAAAAAGTAGATGACATGAAGAACAGATGGGCACTATACACAGAAGAATAGAAATGCTAAGATTTAAAATAGAAAAATCAAAAACTGTAAAGGAAATAAATGTTTTTGATGAGCTCAATAATGGATTGGATATGGCTGAAAAAAGAATGAGTGAGAATGAAAATAGTTCATTGGAAATTTCCCAAGAATAATGCAAAAAGAAAAGCATTAAAAACAAAACATTCTTGGATTTCAAAAGATGTGGAACACGTGTAATTGAATAGAATTCAGAAATATGGGTTGCCTTCAGCTCAGGTCATGATCCCATCATCCTGGGATTGAGCTCCGCATTGGGCTCCCTGCTCGGTAGGAAGCCTGCTTTCCCTCTCCTAGTCCCCCTGTTTGCATTCCCTCTCTCACTGTCTCTCTCTGTCAAATAAATAAGTAAAATAAAATAAAATAAAATAAAAAAGGATCCAGAAATATACCTTCACATATATGGTCAAGTGATTTCTGAAAAGGATACCAAGACCATTCAATGGAGTAAGGGAAATGTTTTCAAGAGATAGAGCTGGGAAAACTGGATATCCGCATGTAAAAAAATGAAGTCAGACCTTTATCTAAAATTATACGCAATTAACTAAAAATGGATTAAGTGCCTGCATATAAGACCTAAACCTAAAAACTTAAAAGACATAAAATATAAGACCTTTTTCTCCTTTAGAAGAAAAGATAGGACAAAAGCAACATGACGTTAGACTAGGCAATGATTTCTGGGACATGATAACAAAGGCGTAAATAACAAAGAATGTATATATACACATATGAGATTATCCACAAAGTAAAGAGAAATTATTTGCAAATCAAACATATAATATGGGATTAATATGCAGAATGTATAGAAAACTCTAAAACTTAACAACAAAAATGACCCAATTCAAAAATGGGCAAAGGAATTGAATAGAGAGTTCTCCGAAGATGAATGAATAACCAATAAGCACACAAAAAGTTGTTCAACATAATAAGGAAATGCAAGTGAAAAGTACAATGACACACCACCTCACATAATTAAAATAGCTATTGTCAAAAAAAAGCAAACAAACACCTAAAACAGAAAACAACAAATATTGGAGAGATGTGGAAAAACTAGAAACTTTGTGTATTGTGTGAATGTTAAATGGTAGTGCCTGTGGAAATAGTACAATGGTTCCTCAAAAAGTTAAAAATAGAACTACCCTACCATCCAGCCATTGCATTACTAGATATTTATTCAAAGGATATAAAAATACTGATTCAAAGGGATACATGTACTCCAATGTTTATAGCAGCATTATCAACAATAGCTAAATTGTGGAGAGTCCAAATGTCCATCAAATGATGAATGGATAAAGAAGCTGTGGTGTATGGGGCGCCTGGGTGGTTCAGTTGTTAACTGCCTGCTTTCAGCTCAGGTCAGGATCCGAGGGTCCTGGGATGGAGTCCCGCATCTGGGTCCCTGCTCAGCAGGAAGCCTGATTCTTGCTCTCCCACTTCCCCTGCTTGTGTTCCCTCTCTTGCTGTTTCTCTCTCTGTCAAATAAATAAATAAAATCTTTTAAAAAAGTGGTGTATATTTGTGCAATGAAATATTCCTTAACTATCAAAAAGAGTGATATCTTGCCATTTTGCAAGGACATGGATGGAGCTAGAGAGTATTATGCTAAGTGAAGTCGGAGAAAGACAAATACCATATCATTTCACTCATATGTGTAATTGAAGAAATAAAATAGATAAACATACGGGGGATAGAAGAGAAAGAGAGGTAAGCCATAACAAACTTAACTATAGAAAATAAACTGTTGGCTGTTGGAGAGGAGGCTGATGAGGGGATGGGCTACTGAATGGGAAATGTGTAAGTATAAAAGGTGGCACTTGTTGTGATGGACACTGGGTGTTATTATATGTAAATGATGAATCACTAAATTCTATTCCTGAAACTAATACTACACTATATGTTAACTCACTAGAATTTAAATTCAAAATAATAGAAACCATATAAAGTATGTTTTTGGACCACATGAAATTAAATTAGAAATTAGTAACAGAAAGACAGCTGAAACATGCCAAAATATTAGGAGGATTAAACAAGATACTTCTTTTTTTTTTTTTAACAACAAACTTCTTAACAAAATACGAGTCAAAGAAAAAAATACCAATAGAAATTTTAAAATATTTTGAACTCACAGTAAACTTTTTGATAGAACAATTTTTTTCAAAATTTATGTAGTGTGCTAAAAGCAGTGAGTGAATTCTTAGGATAAAAATTGAAGCATTAAAAATGTTAGAAAAGAAAGATCTAAAATCAAAAACCAAGATTCCATTCTAGGATATTTTAGGAAATAAAAAAATAGAGCAATTTTAGACTAAAGCAAGCAGAAAGGGCATCTGGTGGCTCGGTTGAGTGACTGCCTTCGGCCCAGGTCATGATCCTGGAGTCCTGGGATCGAGTCCCACATCAGGCTCCCAGCTCTGCGGGGAGTCTGCTTCTCCCTCTGACCTTCTCTCCTCTCATGCTCTCTCTCTCATTCTCTCTCAAATAAATACATAAAGCAAGCAGGAAAAAAAAACAATAGTAATGAGAGGAAAAAATCAATAAAATTAAAACAAGAAAGTATAGACAAAAATCAATGGAATCAAAGCCAGTTATTTAAAAATAACAATAAATTTATAAATCTCTAGGTAAGTTTACCAAGAAAAATGGAGAAAAGGGGCAATTACAAATATCAGAAATGAAAGAGAAACTACCAATCTCATGGACATTGGAAAGATATTAGAATAATTCTATGAACCATCCATTGTCCACAAATTTGACAACTTAGAGGGAATGTATAAATTCTTTGAAAGATGAAGTATATTCTCTATAGAAACTCACATAAAGAGAAATAGATAATTTGTATAAGTCTTTAGCAACTAGGAAATTTAATAAACTTCCAAAAAGAAAGCACAAAGTCCCGATGATGTCACTGACCAATTCTACCAAACATTTAAGAAAGAAATTATACCAATATTCTACAATGTCCTCCAAAAAAAAAAAAAGGGAACACTTTTTTTAATGGTTTTTATTTAAATTCTAGCTAGTTAACATACAGTGTAATATTAGTTTCAGATGTACAACATAGTGATTCAGCACATACATACAATACGCAGTGCTCATCACAGCATGTGAACTCCTTAATCTGCATCATCTATTTCACCCATCCTCCCCCTACCTCTCCCCTTTGGTAACCATTAGTTTGTTCCTATAGTTAAGAGTCTGTTTCTCGGTTTCTCTCTCTCAATATCACGCTCTTTCTCTTGCTCTTCTCGCTCTCTCTCTCTCTCTCTCTCTTTTTTATTTTTATTTAGAGGGGAGGTGCAGAGGAAGAGAGAGAGAGAGTAACTCAAGCAGGCTCCATGCCCAGTACATGAGCCCCACATTAGGCTCAATCCCACAACCCTGAGATCATGACCCTGAAATCGAGAGTCAAACACCAAACCAACTGAGCCACCCAGGCATCTCTTTTTTGTATTTCAAGTTTTTATTTAAATTCCAGTTAACTAACATATACTGTAACCATAGTTTCAGTAGAATTTTGTGATTCATCACTTACATACAATACCCAGTGCTCATCACAAGTGACCTCCTTAATATCCATCACCCATTTAAACCATTCCCCAGCCCACCTCCCCTACAACAACCCTCAGTTTCTTCTCTATATTTAAGAATCTGTTTTATGGTTTCCCTCTTTTTTTCCCTTTCCTCCTTTGTTTTGTTTTTTAAATTCCACATGAGTAAAATCATATGGTATTTGTCTTTCCCTGACTTCTTCCGCTTAGTATAGTGCTCTCCAGCTATGTCCACATTTGCAACTGGCAAGATTTCATTCTTTTTTTTTTTTTTTAATTTTATTTATTTATTTGACAGACAGAGATCACAAGTAGGCAGAGAGGTAGGCAGAGAGAGAAGGGAAAGCAGGCTCCCCACTGAGCAGAGAGCCCGAAGTGGGGCTCGATCCCAGGACCCTGGGATCATGATCTGAGCAGAAGGCAGAGGCTTTAACCCACTGAGCAACCCAGACGCCCCAATATTTCATTCTTTTTGACAGCTGAGTGATATTCCATTGTGTGTGTGTGTGTGTAATATATATTACCTTTTCTTTATCCATTCATTAGTCTGTGGATACTAGGGCTGCTTCCACAATTTGGCTATTGTTGATAATGCTGCTACACACATTGAGGGTGCATGTATTCCTCTGAATTAGTATTTTTATATTCTTTGGGTAAATACCTGGTAGTACAGTTTTTGTACTGTAGGGTAGTTCTGTTTTTAACTTTTTGAGGACCCTCCATACTGTTTTCCACAGAGGCTGCACCAGTTTGTATCCTAACATTAACATCCCCTTTCTCCACATCCTCACCAACACCTGTTCTTTCTTGTGTTGTTGATTTTAGCCATTCTGACAAGTATGAAGTGAAACTTCACTGTGGTTTTGATTTGCATTTCCGTGGTGGTCAGTGATGTTCAGCACCTTTTCCTGTGTCTCCTGGCCATCTATATGTCTTCTTCAGAAAAATGTCTACTCATGTCTTCTGCCCATTTTAAATTATTTGTTTTTGAATGTTGAGTTTTGTAAGTTCTTTATATATTTTAGATACTAACCCTTTATCAAATATGTCATTTGCAAATATCCTCTCCCACTCTGTAGGTTGCCTTTTAATTGTGTTGATTGCTTCCTTCACTGTGGAGAAGCTTTTTATTTTGATATAGTCTCAACAGTTGCTTTTGCTTCCTTGCCTCAGGAGACATATCCTGAAATAAGTTGCTGTGGCTGATATCAATGAAGTTACTGTCTGTGTTCTCCTCTAGGATTTTTATGGTTTCAGATCTCATATTTAGATCTTTCATTCATTTTGAGTTTCTTTTTATGTATGGAATAATAAAGTGGTCTAGCTTCATTCTTTAGCATGTGGCTATCCAGTTTTCCCAACACCATTTGTTGAATGTTCATTCATAGTTGTGGGTTCATTTCTGGGTATTCTATTCTGTTCTATTAATCTACATGTTTATTTTTGTGCCAGTACCATATTCCTTTGATCAATACAGCTTTGTAATATAACCTGAAGG
This sequence comes from Enhydra lutris kenyoni, assembly GCF_002288905.1. NCBI lineage: Eukaryota > Metazoa > Chordata > Mammalia > Carnivora > Mustelidae > Enhydra > Enhydra lutris. The sequence goes on from NW_019154091.1 coordinate 18,385,473, forward strand.
CTGGAATTGTGATGCTTCCAGCTTTGCTTTTCTTTTTCAATGTTGCTTTGGCTATTTGGGGTTTCTTGTGGCTCCATACAAATTTTAGGATTGTTTGTTTCAGCTCTGTGAAAAATGCTGTTGGCATTTTGATAGGGATTGCATCAAATGTGTGGATTGCAATGGGTAATATAGACATTTTAATAATATTTGTTCTTCCAATCCATGAGCATGGACTATTTTTCCATTTCTTTGTGTCATCTTCAATTTCTCTCATCTGTGTTTTATTGTTTTCAGTGTATAAACGTTTTTCACCTTTTTGATTAAATTTATTCCTAGGCACCTTATTGGTTTTGGTACACTGTAAATAGGATTGATTCCTTAATTTCCCTTTCTGCTGTTTCATTACTGGTGTCTAGAAATGCAACAGATTTCTGTACGTTGATTTTGTATCCTCTGACTTTACTAATTTGTGTATCAGTTTTAGCAATTTTTTGGTGGAGTCTTTCAGGTTTTTTATATAGAGTATCAAGTCATCTGTAAGTAGTGAGTTTTACCTCTTCCTTTTTGCATTTTATTTCTTTTTGTTGTTTGATTCCTGTGGATAGGACTTCCATTACTATGTCAAATAAAGGTGGTGAGAGTGTAAATCACAAGGGGACATTTTCTAATCCATTTTATGAGGTCAGCATTACCCTTATAACAAAACGATTAAGATAATAACAAGAAACAAAAACCAAGTCTAATATCTCATGAATATAGGTATTAAAAAACCTCTGCAAACTGAATATAAAAATGTTTAAGAAGGGGCACCTGGGTGGCTCAGTGGGTTAAAGCCTCTGCCTTCGGCTCAGGTCATGGTCCCAGGGTCCTGGGATTGAGCCTCACATCGGACTCTCTGCTCAGTAGGGAGCCTGCTTCCTCCTCTCTCTCTGCCTGCCTCTCTGACTACTTGTGATCTCTGTCTGTCAAATAAATAAATAAAATCTTTAAAAAAAAGTATAAGAAGACTTTTATACTATAATCAAATGTGATTTATTCTAGTTATACAAGGCAGATTTAACATTCAAAAATAAATATAATCACCATTTTCAAGAAGCAAGCCAAAAATATAAGAACATACTAATTAATGCTGGAATGCTAAATGCTGCTATCCCAGTTTTTCTTTAAATCTAAAACTGTTCTAAAATATAAAAGTTGTGGGGCACTGGGTGGTTCAGTCGGTTAAGTGTCTGCCTTTGACTCAGGTCATGATCCTGGGGTCCTAGGATTCAATCACACATCTGGCTGTTTGCCCAGCAGGGAGCATGTTTTTTCTTCTCCCTCTGCCACACTCCCTGCTTGTGTTCCCCCCCACACTCTCTCTCTGTGTCAAATAAATAAAATCTTTAAAATATATATATATATACAAAACATAAAACTTGTTATGGACTGAATTGTGCACCCCTCCCCCTTCATATGGTGAACCCCTAACCTCCAAGTGCTGCAGAATGTGACTATATTTGGAGATACAGCCCTTAAAGAGGCAATTAAATTTAAATTAGATCATTAGGGTATGGCCTAATCTAATCTGACTAATGTCTATGTAAAAGGAGGGCAATTTGGACACAGATACAAAAGGAAGCCACGAAGCAGACACAGGGAGAAGAGGACCATTTATGAGCCAGAGAAGCCTCAGGAGAAACCAACCTTACCAATATCTTGATCTTGGACTTCTAGTCTCCGGGGCTGTGGCGAGATAAATCCTATTTAAGCCATCAGTTTGTGGTATTTGTTATGGCATCCCTAGCAAGCCAATTCAGTTTAAAAAAATACAACATGTAAACTCCATTCCTATTCAGGTCAAATCTCATCTTACTCTGTTTTTTTTTTTTTTTTAAATTTTATTTTTTATAAACATATATTTTTATCCCCAGGGGTACAGGTCTGTGAATCGCCAGGTTTACACACTTCACAGCACTCACCATAGCACATACCCTCCCCAATGTCCATAATCCAACCCCCCCTCTCCCAACCCCCCTCCCCCCATTAACCCTCAGTTTGTTTTGTGAGATTAAGAGTCACTTATGGTTTGTCTCCCTCCCAATCCCATCTTGTTTCATTTACTCTTCTCCTACCCCCTTAACCCCCCATGTTGCATCTCTTCTCCCTCATATCAGGGAGATCATATGATAGTTGTCTTTCTCCGATTGACTTATTTCTCTAAGCATGATACCCTCTAGTTCCATCCACGTCATCGCAAATGGCAAGATTTCATTTCTTTTGATGGCTGCATAGTATTCCATTGTGTATATATACCACTTCTTCTTTATCCATTCGTCTGTTGATGGACATCTAGGTTCTATCCATACTTTGGCTATTGTAGACATTGCTGCTATAAACATTCCGGTGCACGTGCCCCTTCGGATCACTACGTTTGTATCTTTAGGGTAAATACCCAGCAGTGCAATTGCTGGGTCAGAGGGTAGTTTTATTTTCAACATTTTGAGGAACCTCCATACTGTTTTCCAGAGTGGTTGCACCAGCTTGCATTCCCACCAACAGTGTAGGAGGGTTCCCCTTTCTCCGCATCCTCGCCAGCATCTGTCATTTCCTGACTTGTTAATTTCAGCCATTCTGACTGGTGTGAGGTGGTATCTCATTGTGGTTTTGATTTGTATTTCCCTGATGCCGAGTGATGTGGAGCACTTTTTCATGTGTCTGTTGGCCATCTGGATGTCTTCTTTGCAGAAATGTCTGTTCATGTCCTCTGCCCATTTCTTGATTGGATTATTTGTTCTTTGGGTGTTGAGTTTGCTAAGTTCTTTATACATTTTGGACACTAGTCCTTTATCCGATATGTCGTTTGCAAATATCTTCTCCCATTCTGTCAGTTGTCTTTTGGTTTTGTTAACTGTTTCCTTTGCTGTGCAAAAGCTTTTGATCTTGATAAAATCCCAATAGTTCATTTTTGCCCTTGCTTCCCTTGCCTTTGGCGATGTTCCTAGGAAGATGTTGCTGCGGCTGAGGTCGAAGAGGTTGCTGCCTGTGTTCTCCTCAAGGATTTTGATGGATTCCTTTCTCACATTGAGATCCTTCATCCATTTTGAGTCTATTTTCGTGTGTGGTGTAAGGAAATGATCCAATTTCATTTTTCTGCATGTGGCTGTCCAATTTTCCCAACACCATTTGTTGAAGAGGCTGTCTTTTTTCCATTGGATATTCTTTCCTGCTTTGTCGAAGATTAGTTGACCATAGAGTTGAGGGTCTATTTCTGGGCTCTCTATTCTGTTCCATTGATCTATGTGTCTGTTTTTGTGCCAGTACCATGCTGTCTTGATGATGACAGCTTTGTAATAGAGCTTGAAGTCCGGAATTGTGATGCCACCAACTTTGGCTTTCTTTTTCAATATTGCTTTGGCTATTCGAGGTCTTTTCTGGTTCCATATAAATTTTAGGATTATTTGTTCCATTTCTTTGAAAAAAATGGATGGTACTTTGATAGGAATTGCATTAAATGTGTAGATTGCTTTAGGTAGCATAGACATTTTCACAATATTTATTCTTCCAATCCAGGAGCATGGAACATTTTTCCATTTCTTTGTGTCTTCCTCAATTTCTTTCATGAGTACTTTATAGTTTTCTGTGTATAGATTCTTAGTCTCTTTGGTTAGGTATATTCCTAGGTATCTTATAGTTTTGGGTGCAATTGTAAATGGGATGGACTCCTTAATGTCTCTTTCTTCTGTCTTGTTGTTGGTGTAGAGAAATGCAACTGATTTCTGGGCATTGATTTTATATCCTGACACTTTACTGAATTCCTGTACAAGTTCTAGCAGTTTTGGAGTGGAGTCGTTTGGGTTTTCCACATATAGTATCATATCATCTGCGAAGAGTGATAGTTTGACTTCTTCTTTGCTGATTTGGATGCCTTTAATTTCCTTTTGTTGTCTGATTGCTGAGGCTAAGACTTCTAGTACTATGTTGAATAGCAGTGGTGATAATGGACATCCCTGCCGTGTTCCTGACCTTAGCGGAAAAGCTTTCAGTTTTTCTCCATTGAGAATGATATTTGCGGTGGGTTTTTCATAGATGGCTTTGATAATATTGAGGTATGTGCCCTCTATCCCTACACTTTGAAGACTTTTGATCAGGAAGGGATGCTGTACTTTGTCAAATGCTTTTTCAGCGTCTATGGAGAGTATCATATCGTTCTTATTCTTTTATTAATGTGTTGTATCACATTGATTGATTTGCGGATGTTGAACCAACCTTGCAGCCCTGGAATAAATCCCACTTGGTCGTGGTGAATAATCCTTTTAATGTACTGTTGAATCCTATTGGCTAGTATTTTGGTGAGAATTTTCGCATCTGTGTTCATCAAGGATATTGGTCTGTAATTCTCTTTTTTGATGGGATCCTTGTCTGGTTTTGGGATCAAGGTGATGCTGGCCTCATAAAATGAGTTTGGAAGTTTTCCTTCCATTTCTATTTTTTGGAACAGTTTCAGGAGAATAGGAATTAGTTCTTCTTTAAATGTTTGGTAGAATTCCCCCGGGAAGCCATCTGGCCCTGGGCTTTTGTTTGTTTGGAGATTTTTGATGACTGTTTCGATCTCCTTACTGGTTATGGGTCTGTTCAGGCTTTCTATTTCTTCCTGGTTCAGTTGTGGTAGTTTATATGTCTCTAGGAATGCATCCATTTCTTCCAGACTGTCAAATTTGTTGGCGTAGAGTTGCTCATAGTATGTTCTTATAATTGTCTGTATTTCTTTGGTGTTCGTTGTGATCTCTCCTCTTTCATTCATGATTTTATTTATTTGGGTCCTTTCTCTTTTCTTTTTGATAAGTCTGGCCAGGGGTTTATCGATCTTATTAATTCTTTCAAAGAACCAGCTCCTAGTTTCGTTGATTTGTTCTATTGTTTTTTTGGTTTCTATTTCATTGATTTCTGCTCTGATCTTTATGATTTCTCTTCTCCTGCTGGGTTTAGGCGTTCTTTCTTCTTCTTTCTCTAGCTCTTTTAGGTGTAGGGTTAGGTTGTGTACCTGAGACCTTTCTTGTTTCTTGAGAAAGGCTTGTACCGCTATATATTTTCCTCTCAGGACTGCCTTTGTTGTGTCCCACAGATTTTGAACTGTTGTGTTTTCATTATCATTTGTTTCCATGAATTTTTTCAACTCTTCTTTAATTTCCTGGTTGACCCATTCATTCTTTAGAAGGATGCTGTTTAGTCTCCATGTATTTGGGTTCTTTCCAAATTTCCTCTTGTGATTGAGTTCTAGCTTCAGAGCATTGTGGTCTGAAAATATGCAGGGAATGATCCCAATCTTTTGATAACAGTTGAGACCTGATTTAGGACCGAGAATGTGATCTATTCTGGAGAGTGTTCCATGTGCACTAGAGAAGAATGTGTATTCTGTTGCTTTGGGATGAAATGTTCTGAATATATCTGTGATGTCCATCTGGTCCAGTGTGTCACTTAAGGCCTTTATTTCCTTGTTGATCTTTTGCTTGGATGATCTGTCCATTTCAGTGAGGGGAGTGTTAAAGTCCCCTACTATTATTGTATTATTGTCGATGTGTTTTTTTGATTTTGTTATTAATTGGTTTATATAGTTGGCTGCTCCCACGTTAGGGGCATAGATATTTAAAATTGTTAGATCTTCTTGTTGGACAGTTCCTTTGAGTATGATATAGTGTCCTTCCTCATCTCTTGTTATAGTCTTTGGCTTAAAATCTAATGGATCTGATATAAGGATTGCCACTCCTGCTTTCTTCTGATGTCCATTAGCATGGTAAATTGCTTTCCACCCCCTCGCTTTAAATCTGGAGGTGTCTTCAGGTTTAAGATGAGTTTCTTGTAGGCAACATATAGATGGGTTTTGTTTTTTTATCCATTCTGACACCCTGTGTCTTTTGATTGGGGCATTTAGCCCATTAACATTCAGGGTAACTATTGAGAGATATGAATTTAGTGCCATTGTATTGCCTGTAAGGTGACTGGTATTGTATATTGTCTCTGTTTCTTTCTGATCTACTACTTTTAGGGTCTCTCTTTCCTTAGAGGACCCCTTTCAATATTTCCTGTAGGGCTGGTTTGGTATTTGCAAATTCTTTCAGTTTTTGTTTGTCCTGGAAGCTTTTAATCTCTCCTTCTATTTTCAATGATAGCCTAGCTGGATATAGTATTCTTGGCTGCATGTTTTTCTCGTTTAGTACTCTGAATATATCATGCCAGCTCTTTCTGGCCTGCCAGGTCTCTGTGGATAAGTCTGCTGCCAATCTAATATTTTACCATTGTACGTTACAGACTTCTTTTCCCGGGCTGCTTTCAGGATATTCTCTTTGTCACTAAAACTTGTAAATTTTACTATTAGGTGACGGGGTGTGGACTATTCTTATTGATTTTGAGGGGGGTTCTCTGAACCTCCTGGATTTTGATGCTTGTTCCCTTTACCATATTGGGGAAATTCTCTCCAATAATTCTCTCCAATATACCTTCTGCTCCCCTCTCTGTTTCCTCTTCTTCTGGAATCCCAATTATTCTAATGTTGTTTCGTCTTATGGTGTCACTTATCTCTCGAATTCTCCCCTCGTGGTCCAGTAGCTGTTTGTCCCTCTTTTGCTCAGCTTCTTTATTCTCTGTCATTTGGTCTTCTATATCGCTAATTCTTTCTTCTGCCTCATTTATCCTAGCAGTGAGAGCCTCCATTTTTGATTGCACCTCATTAATAGCTTTTTTGATTTCAACTTGGTTAAATTTTAGTTCTTTTATTTCTCCAGAAAGGGCTTTTATATCTCCTGAGAGGGTTTCTCTAATATCTTCCATGCCTTTTTCGAGCCCGGCTAGAACCTTGAGAATCGTCATTCTGAACTCTAGATCTGACATATTACCAATGTCTGTATTGATTAGGTCCCTAGCCTTTGGTACTGCCTCTTGTTATTTTTTTTGTGGTGAATTTTTCCGCCTTGTCATTTTGTCCAGATAAGAGTAGATGAAGGAGCAAGTAAAATACTAAAAGGGCGGCAACAACCCCAGGAAAATATGCTTTAGCCAAATCAGAAGAGATCCCAAATCGTGAGGGGGGAGAAAGGGGATTAAAAAGAGGTTCAGAAAGAAGAAGAAGAAAAAAAAGAAAGAAAGAAACAATTAAAAAAAGAAAACCAATAAAGAAAAAATATAAAAAGGAAAAAAATACATATATATATATATTAGATAAACTGGTTAAAAAACGTTAAAAAAGAAAAGGGTAAAAGTTAAAAAAAATTAGCAGAAGAAGAAAAATAAATTGAAAAAGAAAAAAAAATTAAATTAACTGCAAGGCTAAAGAATCATGGGGAGAAAGCCATGAGTTCCGTGCTTTGCTTTCTCCTCCTTTGGAATTCCGCTGCTCTCCTTGGTATTGAAACTGCACTCCTTGGTAGGTGAACTTGGTCCTGGCTGGGCTTCTTGTTGATCTTCTGGGGGAGGGGCCTGTTGTAGTGATTCTCAAGTGTCTTTGCCCCAGGCGGACTTGCACCGCCCTTACCAGGGGCCTGACTGAGTAATCCTCTCGGGTTTGCTTTCAGGAGCTTTTGTTCCCTGAGCGCTTTCCGTAGAGTTCCGGAGGGCGGGAATGAAGATGGCGGCCTCCCGGTCTCCGGTCCGGAGGAGCCGAGAGTCCGGGGCCCCACTCCTCAGTGCGCCCTCAGAGAACAGCGCCGATTTACTCCCGTCACCCTGCCTCCGGCTGCGCTCCGAGCTGACCGAGCCTGCGACCGGTTCAAGATAACTCCGAGCTTAGAGCTTACTCCTCAGCTCTGTCTCTGTAGCCGGCTTCCCTGTTCTAATACCTGTAAGCCCTGCGACACTCAGACACCCCCGATCCTTCTGTGACCCTGCGGGACCTGAGGCCACGCTGACCCTGCGTGGGCTTCACCCCGGTTAAGCCTCTGGAGCGATGTCCCTCAGTGGAACAGACTTTTAAAAGTCCCGATTTTGTGCTCCGCTGCTCCGCCACTTGCCGGGAGCCGGCCCCTCCCCCCGCGGTCTATCTTCCCGTGGCTTTGGATTCACTTCTCCGCCAGTCCTACCTTTCAGAAAGTGGTTGATTTTCTGTTTCTAGAGTTGCTGTTCTTCTTCTCTTCGATCTCCTGTTGGATATGTAGGTGTTTGCAGTCTTTAGATAAGCTATCTAGCTGATCTCCCACTACCTGAAGTAGTCTCAGCCTGCTACTTCTCCGCCATCTTGACTCCTCCCACCTCTTACTCTGTTTTTAATTCTACCTATTATTGATGTCCTAGCCTCATGTGCTTGTCTTTGCGTACATGATATACAGAGGACCTTTTTTTTTTCTTTATTGACCTCATTAATGATCTTGATTTCTGTTCAGTGTGTGTATATATGTGTGTACGGTTTTTATACCCAATGACTTTAGTCTGTATATCAAACTTGCATATATTTTACACAAAAAGTCCTTTGACCTCCTTGAAGATTTTCTATGCCCATTTTCTTAGCATAATGTTTCCTTCAGCACTTATGAGCATATAAAGTAATCATTATGTTCAATCACTTTAAAATAAAAGCTCTATGAGATGAAAGAATTTGTTAGTTTTTTTCTCTGTTTTATCTATAGTAACCAGATCATTACCCTGGGCATGATGGATGCCCAGTTAGTATTAGCTCTATTTTTGAATACATACCTAAGTTTATATTGAGCTACAATATATTTACAATATACTCCTCACCATAAATATGTCATAATATATCTGCTAATGCCTGCATGTAGTGATCTAGTTTTAAGTACTAAAAGTTTATATTGACTTTCTTAAAACATTTTTTATTGTAAAAAGCATAACTAATTTTGTTTTAATCTAACATCCCTATGGTATCAAGTTTTATCCTTCAGTAATACATTTAATTTAAAATAAACAAACAAAAAACTTTTAATTTCTACACAATGTTTTATTAAGAATGTTTGGTTTGAGAAACTGTGACTATATGCATTATTTTCTCTTTCTATTTGAACAGTTGTCTTTCATCCTGTGTGTGTTTTGTTTTGTTTGTGAGAGTGAGAGAGAAAGAGAGGGAGTGCAATGTACAGATGGAAGGGAAAATCAGATAGAGTTGACAATGTGTACAAATATAGAAAAATGAGGAATAGTATATTGCACAATGACTACTGACAGTAATTCATTATTTCTGGCCTGTAAATTCCATGTGATAGCTCATGTCTGTACCAGGTAGTTACAGAGATAGGTCATCAGGAACCTGACACACAATGTTCACAACTATGAAGGATATGGACTTTGTGCTGAATGTGCAAGTAAGATGTCGGGGGAGGTAACAGAGGATAAGGTTTATGTTAAATGAAAGTGTTTATACCAAAAAGAAAAAGAACAAACAAACCCTCAAATGGTGTCACTTAGAGTTCCCAAACCAGTGCTCAATACATAATCTAACTGCAGTTTCAACCTATCCCCAAAATACAATGTTAACCAGTCAGCCAGGAATTTTTGAGTCCTTGCAAGTAAGTCTGCTACCCAGGTCCTCCTCATTCAGTAAAGAAATATAAGGTAATCTGCGTAACCTTACCATGAGATAGTACGGTAAGCAAATTTTTTCACTTGACTTGTGAATTCATAAAATCATATGTTAAGTTTTCTAGTATCTAGAAATTTTGAATATCTATATAATGAATACATAATAATATATAACATATAATAAACAAATTAAATAATTCAATAAATGATAAGTGAATTTAATAAATACATAAATTAAATAATCAAATAAATAATAAATGAATTAAATTTGTTATTATTATTATTATTTTTTACTAAAATAGTAAAGCTATAGGGAGTGAATTAGGGATTTAAAGGATCTTAATGCTAGTCAGGAACTGTACAAATTTATAAAGTGAAATCTAAGATAGTAAGCTGATTATAATATTGGTGGGTATAGTCAATCCCCTGTGTCAAATATTGTTTATAATTTTAAATAAATAAATACATTGAAGTTATCTCTAACCAAATGTTAATAAATTCAATTTTCCTTAATAAAAATTTATAATCCCAGAATTATAAGTAAATGTAACAGTCTTGGAACTATGAAAACCAACTATCAATATCACAGGATTTTTGTTTGTTCTTTATATCAAAAAGTATAGAGACTTTATGATGATGAGATACAAAGTAAGCATGTGTTAATATTCAGTTTGGTAGTAACTATTATTTAAATAATGACTAACCTTTTTAATATATCTAAATGAATCTAAGACTAGTTGAGTGATATTTCCATAAACTGCCACTCTATCATGTTATTCTTTTCAAATTTGCTCAATAAATGACCAACTGAGGTGACATATAGTTTTATTCCACAGTATGAAAGAAATAATCATTAATCTGAATTTATAAAAGTGGAATCTGAGGTTTAGAAAGACTGAATTTAACTTCTCAAAACTATAACACTAATCAACTGAGACAGATTTACACTCAAGTCTCTACTCACTTTCCTAATGGTGAAAATAACAATATTTGATTCCATATATGGTGAATGAATGTGGCTCTCTTAATGGTGATAAGAGCATAATTGATGCTATTTGTTTCATTAAATAAATTATAGTACAAAAGAACCAAAAGAGCAATAATGGTATTGATATTAACACTTCTTTAAAATTTCTTAATTTTTTTTTTTCAATTTAACCCATCCAGATTAAAATAACACATGTGGCATTTTTTGCTTCAATTTAAATTAACACTGTACAGTTTCTAATCTCCATCTAGGAAGTTTATATCAGTTTTACTTTACATTTTAAAATAATACCTTTTTTGGTAAACACCAGATTTGGTAACTGAGAGGACTACTAATGAACTGATTAGTTTAATCCCCAAAGATTTTTGTTTAAATGCTCATATAACAGAAGAAAAGAAAGTTTGAGATTTCACTCTATCTTTCCACATTTCCAAAGCATATTATATTTACATAGATCAGTTTGACAGTCCCTTCCAACAAACATGTGTTTTTTTAAGGTCAGAGCTAAGGATTGTTGGAAGAAATGTGAGGAGCAGACCACAGAATACTAGCTAACGTGTACGTGGCTTCCATCCCTTGATTTCACCAGCACTAATTTCATTCACTGATAATTTTGCAAAGGTAAAATTATGACTGCCTCTGAAAAGCTTTTATAAATGCTTTAAGTAAGTTTATTTCTTCTTCTTTTCCATTTTACACTCTAGCATTGCAAATGGAGATTTCTCCTAAGTGAATAGTCTTTTAAAGAACATCAATCAGTGATTGAACTTACTAGCATTTAAAAAAAAATCTATTTATGACATAAGCTTGGCAGGTTTCCTGGTCTCCAGTTAAAAGCAATCCTCCTACTTAAAAACAGCATTTTTACTGAAACTCTACCTAAAAATGTAACATTTATATCATTTTGTATTTGGGGGGGATAAGGGACTAACAGCATTTAAAAACTTGTCAACTTACTAAAATGTGCAAATAAGGCTGAGGTATGAAATGGTGGCTTGTAATGGCTATGGCCATATATTTTATATTCAGGGGATTTTAAGAAAAATAAATAGCAAATTAATTCCTTGATTTCATACCCAAGACAATTCACTTCCCTTTCACATTTGCTATGTTTAATAATTAATTTGTACTGCTTTATATTCTCTATATTGTCATTTTAATTTTTATAATTCTCTATTGTGAATATTTTAAAACTTTAAAAACTTATAAATGTTTATGTTTCATTATCATTTATATATATTACAATGCAATCATGTAATAGGTGTATGCATATGATGGTTATATAAATTATGAATGTATAAATCACTGGTTTTTAATATCTGATGTTATATTTGTGGCTCTATCTGAATACTTATGTAATTAGTATCTTTATATATAAAACTTTATAGAAATTCTATTATCTTTGTAAAAATTTTCTGAGATTCATAATAAGTGATTTGAATACTTTGAGTGTCTTAAGACTTCAAATAAGGATTTTTGAAAGCCTTAACAATTTATAATTCTATAAGAGCATGTTGAGAATACCATTTTGAATTCACTAGAAAATACTTATTTTATATTTAATAATATTTTATTTTGTGAGTAGAAGTCCAACCAACCTTTTACTGACATTTACTGTAATACTAATGACATTCATATTTTCAAATTTCTCAAATAAATTTTCTTTTGAAATATTTAATATCCTATGCAAAATCTTATTGATAACACTTTCATTAATATGCAAGAGCTCTGATTTTATAGACGGTAATATTTCATTTGCCATAATCATTCAATATTTTTTATTTAGCTCTTCATATATTTTCAATGTCTAGAAATATCAACTATGAGTTGAAATTATCATTTCCCAGTCTGACTTCTTGATGCCTACCTTATGATCAGAAGGTCTATACCCATATATACTTCATATAAAATGTTTAATTATACTCAATTAAAAAAATGTCATTATATTTAACTCATATTTAAGATAAACTTTAATCCTTGCATTTAATTAAATTTTATTTCTGGTATTTGTAAAAGATGTGATGGCAGATATATTTTTACCAAAACTTAACCAACTATTCTACAGCTTATGTTATAATTTATTAAATTATATTTTGTTTTCCTACATTTTTTTTCTCTGACACTTAACTGTTCACACTATTTCTCTACAGAACAATCAACTGTATTTGGGCAAGTTCTCTACCATCATTTTGTATCAAAATACTCTATTTTCATTTATTATTCTCTTCCAAATGAATTTTAGCTTTTCATTTTTTAAAGATTTTATTTCTTTATTTGAGAGACAGAGCACAGAGGGATGGAGGGAGAAGGACAAGTAGACTCCATGTTGAGCACAGAGCCTGACATGGGGCTTAGTCCCAGGATCATGACCTGAGTCAAAGACAGACACTTAACCAACAGAGTCACCCAGGTATCCCTATTTTCTTCCAAATGAATTTTTTAAAAAAATATATGTGATTTTTAAGAAAAACATCGATATTTTAATTGAAATTACATCATATGTATGTTAATTGAGAAAAATAATTTTCAATAATGAATTCTTAGACCTAAATAGAGTGTATTTCTGAATTTGTTAAATAAATGTTCAGACTTTCAGTATATTTTGTACTTTTCTCCATAGAAGTTTTACACAGTTCCTTTTTTTTTTTTTTAAGATTTTATTTATTTATTTGACAGAGAGAGATCACAAGTAGACAGAGAGGCAGGCAGAGAGAGAGAGAGAGAGAGAGGGAAGCAGGCTCCCTACTGAGCAGAGAGCCTGATGCGGGACTTGATCCCAGGACCCCGAGATCACAACCTGAGCCAAAGGCAGCGGCTCAACCCACTGAGCCACCCAGGCGCCCACACAGTTCCTTTTTAAACATGAGTTTTCCTGAAGTACTCTTCATATACAGTAAAATGCTTCCAACCTTAAGTGAGTTGACTGATATGTTTTGACACCTATATACAACCATGTGCCCTTACACCAAATACAGGATACCTTAAAACTTCCCTTGAAACTCTGCAGCCCCATCACCACCTCCCCACCATCCCAGGCAGAAATTCATATAATTTATAACACTATAGATTCATTTTTCCTTTTCTAAACTATCATATCAACAGAAACCTATACAGGTACTTTTTTTGGTGACTGGATTCTGTTACTGAGCACAATTTTGTTAGGCTTCATCCATATTAATGTGTATATCTCCAACTGTCCCTTTGTGTTGCTCATTAGTGCACCATATGAATATACCATAATTTATTTATCCATTTACCAGTTGAGGGGTATTTGAATATATAAGATTGTGACTGTTAGGAATAAAACTATTGTGAATAATCATGTAACTTTTTTCTGGAACCAGGTTTTAATTTTTGAAAAATACCTAGGAGTGAATTCTTGGGTCACAGGATAAAGTGTGTGTCCAACTTTACATAACTTGCTAAACTGTTTTCTAAAGTAGCTGCATCTTTTGACACCCCTCACGCTCACTGTATTAGACTACCAGTCACTGCAATCTTCACCAAGACCTGGTATTACAAATCTTCTGAATTTTAGGCAAACTACTAGGTATTGTGGTATCTAATTTAACTGTGGATATCCCTAATGACTAATGCTGTTGAATGTTTTTTATGTGCTTTTTGATATTGGTAAAATATCTGTTAAACTCTTTTGCTTTGTTTTTATTGGATTGTTTTCTTCTTGTAAGAGTTACTTCTTAATCAGATATTGGAGTTGAACATTATGCAATATTGGCCAAGAATTTTCCTTGTGAGAAAGTATTTGTCATATTTAATTTATTTAATAAATATCGAACTTTCAGATATTCTAAATATTCTTGGAAAATTTGTTTCCTTTAAGAAATTTGTTCATATAAAGTTAAATTTATTATCATACCTTTCACCCAAATACTCCTATAATCTTTCTAATAACTGGAGGATCTATTTCATTTATAGTAATAATTCATATTTTCTCTCTAGCCAAAGATGTTTCAAATGAACCAGTTTTACTGATTCATCCTTTGGTTTGATTGTTTTCTATTTCACATGTTTTCACTCTTCTACTTACTTTGTGTGTGTTCTTTCCTTAAAAAAATTAATTTACAAACTTTATTTTAAAACATAAAAAAACGCAAAATTTTAAGTACTGCTGTAGCTTCATCCCACAAAATTTTATTCTTTCCTTTATTATTCATTTCTTTTTTTTTTAAAGATTTTATTTACTTATTTGACAGACAGAGATTACAAGTAGGCAGAGAGGCGGGCAGAGAGAGAGGAGGAAGCAGGCTCCTTGCCGAGCAGAAAGCCCGATGTGGGGCTCGATCCCAGGACCCTGGGACCATGACCTGAGCCAAAGGCAGAGGCTTTAACCCACTGGGCCACCCAGGTGCCCCTTATTATTCATTTCTAAATATTTTTGTTTAAATTGTCATTTTTATTTAATAGATGATTACAAGTGTCATAATGTCCAATATTTGTAAATTTTCTAGGTACTTCAAAAATAGATTTCTAATACATTTCCATCCTGATCAAATAACATACTTTGTATGCTTCCAATAATTTATTACTTCTTGAGACATGATTCATAGTTCAGTGTTTTTATCCAGTATACATGGAACATTCATGAATGTTTATACATATACATGAATTACACATTTTTCTCTCTCTTTATCAATTTCTGGGAGAATAGTGCTTAAGTCTACAAATGTAATATATACTTATTTGAATATATAAAAATACATACACACATACCTACATATATACACATATACAGAGAAAGAAAGAAACGGTTTGGGTAAGAATTTAACATATATTAAGAGAATAATTTTAATTGTTTATTCTGGGGTAAGAAAATCTATTGAGAAAAAGAAAATAGATTTTATTATCTGAAACAATATATACCATGTCAATTGTTTTTCAAATAAAACTGAAAAATCCTGACATGAAATCTCAGCTTATATATATTATTAAATATAATACTTGACAAGTAATAAATTATGTTTTTCTTAATATTTGGTTAAATAAAGTTTTCTATTTCTTAATAGTCATAAATCTTAGTTTTTTGGAAATCACATTTTAATGAATGTGCATATTGGTATTTTATTTTATACTTAATCAACATCTTATTTTATATGATTATATAACCTGTTACATTCCTATTTTGTACGTTTTGTTTCTTTTAATTAGTCAATAGAATTTATTTTTTTAATACAGACTGATTTCTACATTAATTTTACTAGAATTTTGATTTTTGTGTTTGGCTTATAGCCCCCCCCCCCCCCGTTTTATTTTCATTAAGTTTACTTAAGCATCAGCCATCAGGTCACTCATTCTATTGGCTTTCTAGTATAATGAAATTAAAACAACTATTTTCATTTTTGTGTATTAAAAATCATTTAGCAAACACTAAGTCAATGACATTTAAAAACATTATTTAATAATTTGTGCTTTAGTAAACAAAATACACTATTAATGCACTTTTATTAATGAATGCACGTTTCATTTATGTGTTTTTCAATCAGCATTTTATTTACAAAATTATATTCTATCTTAATAGACTGTAACTCCTAACTTGGCAATATTCCCAATTCTTTGCTCTTATGAATCTGGTCTTTATCATCCTTATCCTGCTGTGCTTCCTCTGACAGCCAGTAATACAAGGTAGATTTAGCAGTCTGTTTTAAACCTCTGGAATCTGTTTTGCTAAGCACAAGAAAAAGCATCTATGCTCCCCCACCCCGAGTAAACTCCTGCAAGTTCTTTGATTAATTGGTTGGCTCATAGGTTGATTTGTGGAATCCTAGCCTCCACTACAGGTATATCTATGGTTATTTTTATGGCATCCTAAAAATTTATTTTTCCTACATATGTATTCTATTTTTCAAAGTTTCTCTTTGTGTTTGGTTTTTCCTGTTATATATAGTAATACCTTGCAGCATCTTTCAATGTTTAGATATAATAATTATTTGCCAATACTATATTTTTAAACTAATGTTGTTAAAAGGAAGCATTATATATCTTGGTACAGATAATTTATCTTTATGCATATTTACATATATGTCGATGCACTCACTTTAACTTTTTTCCCTGAGAGCTTTAGAATTATTTTGTCACATATTTTAAATATACCCCATGGAATTTTCACTGTGTTAAATATAGAAGACTGAATATATTTAGGCTATTAATTCAAGAATAATTAAGTTTATTAAATTAAATTATTAATAATTTGATCCTAGGACCAGAAAAGACAAATATCCAAGAAATAATTTTATGGAACAATAGCTTAAGTTTAAAGTGGTATTTTGTCATATAAATTAATAATCAGAATAATTAAAAATCTTTTTATGTCATCTTTTTTTATCCCTTTAAATGATTTTAGCAGTTTTATATACATTTAATTTATTTAAATAGGTATTCCAATTTATTTGTGTCAAATAGTTCTTAAAATTTTATATTACTTTGTTCTTTACTATGTTGTATACTAGGGGGAAATAGCTAATATCTTTTTCAACAAATAAAAGACCATAGGGGTTCCCAGGAAATAACGTGAAATATAACCTCATGTTTTATTCATCATTGTCCCCTATAATAGCACTGTCCAACAGAGTTTCTGTGATAATGGTAATATTCTATATCTGCTCTGTCCAAAATAGTAGTCAATAGCTACATAGGACTACTGAACACTTGTACTGTGGCTAATGTAACTGAAAGACTAAGTTTTAATTGTATTTAATTTTAATTAATTTTTAATAGCCACCAGTGTGACTAAGGCCACAGTTAGCAGTGTTCTCTAGAAATATCCATGTGTGACTTGATGCAATGTTACTTCTACACTACTTTTCCTTACTGGTCTGGTCTTTTGTATACCTCATTATCCCAGGTTTGATATTTAGCAAATTAATAACTGTAATCTAACCACACAATGATAAGTTATAAGATTATTATTTATTACATATTTAATTTAAAAAGAGGTATATATATATATTAATATGTAAACACTGGTAATATGAGATGATGCTCACAATAGAGTATTAAGATTCAAAATGAAATTTTTCAACAGTATGAATAGTACAGTTTGATTTTAGTGAATAATAAAACACTATGTTTATAAGTGCTTGTGTTTCTGTCTTACTGTATAGCCTTCTATATACTGAAAAAGAAAATTAATAAAAAGGAAACTTCTGTTTTGCCTTTGGAAAATCTGGGATAGAATACAGTAGTAAAGACTTAAGGCTGTGCCCATGATGCCTACCTTCTGGTATCTGTACCTTTGTACGGTTCCATCACCTTAAGTATGGGTGGAACCTTTGACTTGCTTCTCCACCAACAGAATACAGTAAAGGTGGTGGGATGTGTGTTATTATTGTCTTACTCTTTATAATAGAGGGTAATGGGTCATGTCTGGCTTGTCCATAGTTACCGTTGTTGAACATACCACATTAAGTTAGGTATTAGGTTCTATATACTCATTGAAAGAATTTATAAATAACACATGGTTTTTACTGAATAAATACAAGTAAAATTTTTGAGTTTCCAGATTTCCTTATGGTTTTGAAGAAGCAAGCTTCCATGCTGTGAGCTTCCTTATGAAGAGGGCCATGTGTGAAAGAACAGAGCAGCATACAGACACAGCAAGAAACTGAGGCAGGCAGTCTAAAAGCCCTCAAGAAACTTCAAGTTGCCTCGATCATGTGAGCTTGGGAGCAGATCATGAAATGGACAGAGATGAGTCTGAAAATAGAGGCTTCAGTCTGGTCATATACTAAAGTCTAATACTTTTAGATTCATCATATTGACAATAGGTAAAAATAGAAGGCTCTTAGTAAAGAGTGTCTTAATTTTTAGGAAGATTCATGATGAAAGGAGAACTTAAATGACTATAGTAAGCAAGGGAGAAAACCTCTGGCAAATCGAAGAGTGAGGCAAATTCTTAGGAATTTCAATCTGGAGACTGAATATGGAAAAATGAAATACAAGAGCAATACAAAATTAAATTGTTCTCATATACTAGATTCAACTTTCAAAATAAATTTTGAAAAGGTTATTATTACCGTGGCAGCAAAACAATAAAGGTCCAATCTATTAGTCATATGCAGGTCTTCAAAAACAATAATAACACTTTATTCAAAGACATAAAAGAAGATATAGATAAATGGACAAATAACACTATTCATGAATATAAGGTTCAGTATCATGAGCATGACAATTTTACTAAAACACAGTGTATATAAACAATCTAATTCTAAAACTTTTATTAGGGTTTTTAGAGGAGTTTGACTGAAAATATGCAGGGAATAATCTCAATCTTTTGGTATCAGTTGAGTCCTGATTTGTGACCCAGTATGTGGTCTATTCTGGAGGAAGTTCCATGTGCGCTTGGGAAGAATGAGTATTCTGTTGTTTTAGGGTGGAATGTTCTGTATATACCTATGATGTCCATTCAATGCTCTTGTTTCTTTATGGATTTTCTGCTTAGGTGATCTGTCTATTACTTTATGGATTTTCTGCTTGGGTGATCTGTCTAGTACTGCGAGTGGCATGTTAAAATCCCCTACTATTAATGTATTCATATCAATGTGACTTTTTATCTTGATTAACAGTTGGCTTATGTAGTTGGCTGCGCCTGTATTGGGGGCATAAATATTTACAATTGTTAGATGGTCTTGGTGCTTTGAAACTGGTACTCAACTACAAGAAAAAATTTGGAAGGAACTAAATCACTAGGAAGCTAAAGATCACCCTGCTTAAGAATGTTTGAATCAACCAGAAAATCAAAGAAGAACTTAAACAATTCATGGAAACCAATGAGAATGAACACACATTGGTTCAAAACCTATGAGATATGGCAAAGGTGGTCCTAAAGGGGAAATACATAGCCATCCAAGCCTCACTCAAAAATATTAAAAAATCCAGAATACACCAGCTCTCTTTACACCTTAAAGAACTGGAGAATCAACAACAAATTAAGCCAACCCCACACATGAGAAGGGAAATAATCAAGATTAGAGCAGAGACCAAATGAGATAGAAACTAGAGATACAGGAGAACACATCAACGAAACTAAGAAGCTGGCTTTTTGAAAGAATCAATAAGACCCATAAACCACTGGCCAAACTAATCCAAAAGAAAAGAGAGAGGATCCAAATTAATAAAATTATGAACGAAAAGGGAGCGATCATGACCAATACCAAGGAAATAGAAACAATCATCAGAAATTATTATCAACAGTTATATGCCAATAAGTTAAGCAACCTAGATGAAATGGATGCATTCCTAGAAACCTATAAACTTCCAAAACTGAATCAGAAAGAAATTCACAACATGAATAGACAAATATCTAGGAACGAGATTGAAGCAGTGATCAAAAACCTCCCCAAAAAACAAGAGCCCAGGACCTGATGGATTCCCTGGAGAATTCTACCACGCATTCTAAGAAGAAATAATACCAATTCTCCTGAAGCTGTTTCAAAAAATAGAAACAGGGGGTACCTGGGTGACTCAGTAGGTTAAAGCCTCTGCCTTTGGCTCAGGTCATGATCCCAGGGTTCTGGGATCGAGCCCCACATTGGGCTCTCTGCTCAGCAGGGAGCTTGCTTCCCCCTCTCCCTCTCTGCCTGCCTCTCTGCCTACTTGTGATCTCTTTCTGTCAAATACACAAATAAAATCTTTTTTAAAAATAGAAACAGAAGGAAAACTTCCAGACTCCTTTTATGAAGCCAGCATTAGCCTGATCCCCAAACAAGGCAAAGACCCCACCAAAAAGGAGAACTTCAGACCAATATCCCTGATGAATATGGATGCCAAGATTCTCAACAAGATTCTAGCTAATGGGATCCAACAGTACATTAAAAAGATTATCCACCGTGACCAGGTGGGATTTATCCATGGGATGCAAGGGTGGTTCAACATTTGCAAATCAATCAATGGGATAGAACAAATCAATAAGAGAAGACTGAAGAACCACATGGTCCTCTCAACTGATGCAGAAAAAGCATTTGACAAGATACAGCATCTGCTCCTGAATAAAACAATTCAAAGTATAGTGATAGAGGGAACATTCTTCAACTTCATAAAATCTACCCGTACTGTTCAACATAGTACTAGAACTCCTAGCAACAGCAATCAGACAACAAAAAGAAATAAAAGGTATTCAAATTGGCAATGAAGAAGTCAAACTCTCTCTCTTCGCAGATGACATGATACTTTATATGGAAAACCCAAAGACTCCCACCCCAAACTATGAGAAGTCGTACAACAATTCAGTAATGTGGCAAGATACAAAATCAATGTACAGAAATCAGTTGCTTTCTTAGACACTAACAATGAAAATAAAGAAAGGGAAATTAGAGAATTGATTCCATTTACTATAGCACCAAGGACCATATGATACCTGGGAATAAACCTAACTGAAGAGGTAAAGGATCCGTATTCAAGGAACTACAGAACACTCTTGAAAGAAATTGAAAAAAACACAAAAAGATGGAAGACCACTCCATGCTCATGGATCAGAAGAATAAACATTGTTAAAATGTCTATACTGCCTAGAGCAGTCTATACTTTCAATGCCATCCTGATAAAAATTCCACAGGCATTTTTCAAAGAGCTGGAACAAACAATCTTAAAATTTGTATGGAACTAGAAGAGACCCTAAATCGCTAAGGAAATGTTGAAAAAGAAAAACAAAACTGGGGGCCTCATGTTGCATGATTTCAAGCTCTCTTACAAGTCTGTCATTACCAAGACAACATGGTACTGGCACAAAAACAGACAGACCAGTGGAACAGAGTAGAGAGCCCAGATATGGACCCACAACTCTATGGTCAAATAATCTTCAAAAAGCAGATATACAGTGGAAAAAAAAATAGTCTCTTCGATAAATGGTGCTAGGAAAACTGGACAGCTATGTATAGAAGAATGAAACTCGACCATTCCCTTACACCATACACGAAGATAAACTTGAATGGATAAAAGAGCTGAACATGAGGCAGGAATTTATCAAAATCCTAAAGAAGTACATAGGCAGTAACCTCTTCAACATCAGCCACAGCAACTTCTTTCAAGACATGTCTCCAAGGGCAAAGGAAACGAAAGCAAAAATGAACTTTTAGGACTTCATCAAGATCAAAAGTTTTTGCACAGCAAAGGAAATAGTCAACAAAACCAAGAGGAAACCCATGGAATGGGAAAAGATACTCGCAAATGACACTACAGACAAAGGGCTGATATCCAAGATCTATAAAGAACTCCTCAAACTCAATGCACACAAAACAGATAATCATGTCAAAAAATGAGCAGAAGACATGAATGGACACTTCTCCAAAGAAGACATACAAATGGCTAACAGACACATGAAAAAATGTTCATCATCATTAGCCATCAGGGAAATTCAAATCAAAACCACATTGAGATACAACCTTACACCAGTTAGAATAGCCAAATCAACAAGACAGTAAACAATAAGCATTAGAGAGGATGTGGAGAAAGGGGAACCCTCTTACACTGTTGGCGGGAATGCAAGTTGGTGCAGCCACTTTGGAAAACAGTGTGGAGATTCCTTAAGAAATTAAACATAAAGCTTCCCTATGACCCTGCAATTGCACTACTGGGTATTTACCCCAAAGATGCAGATGTAATGAAAAGAAGGGCCATCTGTACCCCAATGTTCATAGCAGCAATGGCCACGGTCGCCAAACTGTGGAAAGAACCAAGATGCCCTTCAATGGATGAATGGATAAAGAAGATATGTTCGTATATACAATGGAATATTATGCCTCCATCAGAAAGGATGAATACCCAACTTTTGTATCAACATGGATGGGACTGGAAGAGATTATGTTGAGTGAAATAAGTCAAGCAGAGAGAGTCAATTATCATATGGTTTCAAATGGAGCATAAGGGATAACACGGAGGACATGGGGAAATGGAGAAGAGTGAGTTGGGGGAAATCGGAGGGGGAGACAAACCATGAGAGACTGTGAACACTGAGAAACAGAGGGTTTTGGAGTGGAGGGGAGTAGGGGGTTGGGTGAACCTGGTGGTGGGTATTAAGGAGAGCATGTATTGCATGGAGCACTAAGCATGGTGCATAAAAAATGAATTTTGGAACACTGAAAAAAATAAAATTTAAAAAAATTTTTAAAATAAAGGAATTTATGTGCTATGGGGAGTGCTGTGAAGTGTGTAAACCTGGCAATTCACAGACCTGTACCCCTGGGGCTAATAATATATCATATGTCAATAAAAAAATAAAATTAAATTAAAATAAAAAAAATAAAAAATATAAAGGAATTTGTCAAGAGTAATTAGAAAAAGGATAAGCAAGACAAAGAACAAGGTGGATGGATGAATTATATCAATTAACAGAGGAGAGTATGCAGTTACATGAATTTCAGTAGAGTATGTTAACAGAAGGACAGAAAATGGATCAATGGGACATTATAGAGCCCCAAAATAGAATCACACTATTGCAGCAAGTTGATACATAAAACAGAGAGCTTTAGAAAATGACAGAAAAAACACAAATGGTACTGAAACAACTTGCTTTTATAAAATAATTATAGTAATACTAATAATGGATTCCAATGCCACTAAAAGTATATTCCAGAGAAGTCAGTTACTTATTTGTAAAAACAAAAAAATTAACTATTTAAAATTATATAAATGGAAGTTTTTATGTCCTTGTAGTAAGAAAAAGTCCCTAGAGATCAAAGGGAAATCAAAAAATAGTCTGATCAGTTTAAATATGCCAAAATGAAAATACTCTATACGGTTCTAGACAATACAGTATTTTACTATGTATATCAACATAGGATTAGTGTCAATGAAATGTTCTAATGAATGTATAGATTCTGAAAAGTACATGACATATTATGAGCATAAAATAAATGCTATCTACAATATTCATTGTTTTTATGAACACATGAAGACCTTAAGAGCTGTAAGTAACACAAATTAACAAGACTTAGCTTAGTAGAAAAGTTGGCAAAAAATATGAATATCAACTTAAAGGAAGAAAAATGGAATGACCAATAAAAATGTGCTAATCTCACTAGTAATCAAGAAAATACAGATGAAATGTCATTCACTTCCATTAGATTGGCAAAAATTAAAATAACTCTTATTAACAAATGTTAGCAAAGATGAGGAGCAGTGAAAGTTTCATTAATTACTGAATCACTTAATTATGGGAAATAACAAAAGCTTAGTAAAATTGAAAATTATCATCTTTCATTGACTAGTTAGTTATTCCATTACTAGTAATATCATATATAACTCATATATTTGCAAAACATGATATTTCAAATAATATGTTGTTTTTATAATATTTATAAATTTGATCTAAATATTTCCTAAATATTTCCATGCAAATTGATGTGTTATTTATATAATTAAATATCAATATTAATTAAGTAGAGATACAGGTACATGGATAAATATTAAAAGCATAGTATGTGAAAACATGCAAGAAAGTATATACAATATCATTTTTATGTAAAATCATATAAAATAGTGTTATATTTTTATGCATAATGCAAATGAGTGAGAAATATAAATGAACATCAAATTCAGAAAAGTAAATACTTGGGAAATGAAAGGATGGGCATGAGATCAGGAAAATACAAATAAGGGTCTTTAAATTTTCAGTTTATAACTTATTTGAAATATAAAACTCATTCTGAATCAAATAAGGTAGAATATTAATATCTAGCCAGCTATATGAGAAGAAACATGTTTGTTATCCTCTAATATTTGATGTGAACTTAAAATACTTCAGAGTAATTTAGAAAGAAAGGGATTTGTAACTGTAGAGACAGAAGATTAAATTGACAGTTTCTAGATTTGTTGTAAGAATGAAAGATACACTAGGTCAAAGATGATTAGGAAAATGGGACAATAATTATATCATAAATAAGAAAGGGAGATTCATGGACCTAGAGGATATTATGCTGAATGAAATAAGTCAGAGAAAGACAAATACTGTATCATCTCACTTATATGACCAACCTAAAAAGCAAAACAAATGAATAAACGAAAGGCAGAATCAGATCTATAAATACAGATAATAAACTGATGATTGCCAGGGAAGATAGCAAAGGAGGGGCATGAGAAAACTGGGAGGAGGGGAGTGGGAGGTACAGAAAGACTAAGTCATAGGGATAAAAGGCACGGCCTAGGGAAGATAGTTAAAAATACTGTAATAGCGTTGTGCCATGACAAATGGTAGCTACATTTGTGATGAGCACAGCACAACGTAGAGAGTTATTGAACCACTATGTTGTAAACGTCAAACTAGTATGACATTATATGTCAACTATACTCAAAAAATACAAAAAAGGGGGGGTCTTAGAAGCAAATAGTTATCTGAAGAGAATAATGAATTCAGTTTGCCAGGAAAGATTTTCAGGTACTTTAGATAACTGTAGTTAGTGATACACACCAGGAGTGGAACAGTGATTGAGCAGGTATGGAAATAAGCTTTGGAAGTTATCCATATAGAACTGGATGAGATTAGCATTGGAAAGAACATCTTCTTGAGGAGGCAAAAAAGTCTTTCGAATTCTTCATTTGCATGTAGTGACCCCAAAATTGCTAACAAAATTAGACTATAAAGACAGAAATCGGTAAGAAAAGTATTATCAAAATGGAATGAAAGGACATTCAGGGTACCCTATTTCCCATGTCTATACATCTCGACAAAAATGTACACACATGGGAAATAGGGTTACTTGGTTAAGAGGAAATCAAGGGAGAAGATTCAAGAATGTCCAGAAAATTACACGCCTGATTGCATGATATCACTTTATCCATTGATTTTTATTTGTTTTTTTTTTTTTAAAGATTTTATTTATTTATTTGACAGAGAGAGAGATCACAAGTAGACGGAGAGGCAGGCAGAGAGAGAGAGAGAGAGGGAAGCAGGCTCCCCGCTGAGCAGAGAGCCCGATGCGGGACACGATCCCAGGACCCTGAGATCATGACCTGAGCCGAAGGGAGCGGCTTAACCCACTGAGCCACCCAGGTGCCCCATTGATTTTTATTTGTGAACCACCTACATCTTTCAATTAAGTCAGCAAATAAAGCTTTGAAGTACAGGTAGACACTGACAGCTTTATCAAAATGCAATGTGTGGAAAGGCTTACTCTGACACCTTCATACTTCAAATCAATTTGTTCATAGTAGAAATAGAGAATCTTGTTAGAGAACATATGGCTTTATGCAAAAAGAGTTCTGCAACTACTTAGTAAGGCTATTCTGTGGTTTGGCATCTGGCGATAGAGTATTTTTTTCCTACCTATCTTGAACCTTTACTTAAAATATTGCATTGTAGTTTTTATTCTACTTAAGTTAAATTTGTTCTGACATGACTTTGTAACAAAAGGTGATCACATCAGTTCCTATGGCTTAACATTAATGTGATAATATTTTTACTGTATATTCTAAAAATAATATTTACTAAGTTGTACAATCAGTTCTGGCATGAAAATACTTTTATATATAAGGAAAACACTCTTTTCTTAAAAACTAAGCATATTTTAAAGTAATAGAAAATTCTCAAGCCCTTAATATATATACTTAACCTGACACAGCCTGTGAGAGATGTGCAGACTTCAGTTCTGTCAATATGGGAAAGTTATTCTGAAAATACTCCAGCTCCAAAAAAAAAAGCAAATATGCTTGATAAAATACAGCAAACCACCAACAAAGTGTACACCTTACTCTGTAAGGAAATTAGGAAAACTCCCATAGGACGTAACCTGGAGAAAACTAGAATCCATGGTGATAAATGCTAACAATCTGTTGAACATAATAAGTTAAATTTGATGATTTTAGAAATCCAAAGACTTGAGTTTTAACTCCTCCCAGGGACCCAGATCGCAGATGAGAGCCTTTGTTCTATTCCAAGTGGAAAACTGGTACTCAGAGTCCCTCACAGAACATCTAGAATTTTAATGCTAATAACTAACAATGACAACAACAACAGAATTTAAAGAGATGGTTAAATAGATAACACAGACAACACAAGGACATAGAAGGTATCAAAGAGAGGTTAAGAGGTGGTATAATGAGAGTCCAACATACAGTTTCTGAACTTCCAGAAGAAAGGGATGATAGACAAATGTCATTAAAAAACAAAAACAAAAACAAAAACACACCTAGACTTATCAGAATGAACTTCAAAACACCTCAGTCATTAAACTTAGGTAAAAACAGCCCCTCCACCAAAAAGGGAACTAATAGAATAGCAAGAGACTTTCAAAAGGGTTAGCAGAGGGGTGCCTGTGTGGCTGTGTCAGTTAAGCATCTGACTCTTGATGTCAGCTTAGGTCATGATCTCAGGGTCATGAGATTGAGCCCTGCATTGGGCTCCAAGCTGAACATGAAGCCTGCTTGGATTTTCTCCCTCACCCTTTAGCCACCTCCCACCAAAAAAAAAAAAAAAAAAATTTAAAAAAAAAAAAAAAATAAAAAAAAAAAAAAAAAAAAAAAAAAAAAAAAAAAAAAAAAAAAAAAAAAGTTTAAAAAAGAAAAATAAAAAGCATAAATTAATGTGGTAAAAATATTTCCAAATATATCAAAAATGATACTAAAAATTTTATATATATATATGTATATATATATGTATACTTTTTATTTAAAGATTTTGACAGAGATCACAAATAGGCAGAGAAGCAGGCAGGGGGAGGTGGGAAGCAGGCTCCCTGCTGAGCAGAGAGCCAGATGCGGGGTTCAATCCCAGGACCCTCGGATCATGACCAGAGTTGAAGGCAGAGGCTTTAACCCACTGAGCTACCCAGGTGCCCCGATATATACATACATTTTAAAAAATTCAGCCAGTATTGTATATAATATATATACCAAAAATATAAAAGCACAGAAAAGTATATTTAAAAAAGGAAATTTTTTACTTGGCAATTAGTGATTAATGTAAAGATTATCTTAATAAATTTATTTGATAAGATAGATTTTATCCAAGTATAATTAAAGATAAAAGGGATACTATGTATCAACAAAGAAGATATATATGTCCCAAACATTATTAAATTAATAATACACACAAAGAAAAAATTATATAAGTGAAGTAGAAGTACATTACCAATGTAGTGAGAGATTTTTACCAACATCTTTCAATAGTTCATAGAACTGACAAAAATCAGTAATGATACAGAAAATTTGAAAAAGACATTCAACACACTTGATCTAACAGACATATATAAGACATGTAACAACAGCTGGAGAATTTATAAATTACATTTGATATTTAAAAGTTACCATATACTGGGGTGCCTGTGTGGCTCAATAAGTTTTGGCTCAGGTCATGATCTCATGGTCCTGAAACTGAGTTCTTTGCCTGGCTCACCCTCAATGGGGAGTCTGCTTGAGATTCTCTCCTCCTTCTCTTCTTCCTCTCTCCTAATGTTCACACTCTGTCTCTCTCAAAATGAATAAATAAATCTTTAAAAAAGTACATGAGATAATCACTATTTCAAGATATGAGAAAAAGTACAGAAATATAGACTCAAAGTAGAAAAAAAAATTATAGCAATAAAAAGCAGCAAAAAGTGTATGAGAAATTGAAGCTCATAAAACTTTATTCTGCAATTTGTATACCCCAAAATGATCACATTATCCGAGCAAAAGAAACACACCAGGTAGTCATTTATATATTTTCAGGAAAAATAAAAGTAATTGGATAATTTCAACATTCACTCAAGATAAAAACACTGCACATCGAAGGAAAATTGCTTAAGTTGCTAAGGTGTCTGCCAAAAACCTATAGCTAAATAAATATATAATTTTAAAAAGGAAAACTTCTGGGACGCCTGGGTGGCTCAGTTGGTTAAATGGCTGACTTTAGGTCAGGTCATGATCCCAGCATCCTGGGATCAAGCCCCACATCGGGCTCCTTGCTCAGCAGGGAGCCTGCTTCTCCCTCTGCCTCTGCCTGCCTCTCTCCTACTTGTGCTCTCTCTGACAAATAAATAAATAAAATCTTAAAAAAAAAAAAAAAGGAAAACAAACTTCTCATTAAAAATTTAAAAAGAAACAGAATGACCACTAGAATTGATTCTATACAATATTCTGCAAGTGGTGACCAATGCAAGAAAAATTTTTAAAAAAGCATTCAGAAATAAAAAATCAGTATTCACTACTTTCTGCCTAACAATCTCAATTTATTCCTCATGGTTACATATTTTGTTGTTATCATAAATGATGTCTAAATTATATTTTGTTTTAGGGATATATAAGAGTGCGGGCTTTGAAATTTTATCTTTTTCCATCAACTTTCTCACAATTTCCCATATCTCTTAAGATTTCTAAGTGCTATACATAGGAAAAACTAAAGATATAAATTCTTCCTAAATCACCTATTTGGTTTCCTCACAGGTTTTTCCTGAAAATAAACCTTGAGAAGATTATTCTCAGGGGTACCTAGAAGAGTTTGTCAAGAAGAGATTTCAGTTCTGAAAGAAAATTAAATTCAGACTGTTCCAGAAAGTTATAATTGGCTTTCATTATCAATTTTGATATTTTTCTTCAATGAAGCAAAAATATCTCTAAAAATTAAGTGAATATTTTCTAGGCTATGTTATAAATATTGATTAGTAAAATCTATTAAGTAGGGCCTAAGGGATAGTGGTTTGTGTTATCTCCAGGAACTGTCCTTGAAGGCAAAGTGTGTTACTTCATTTTCCTCTTCTCTGTGGCTGGAATATGGGTTCAGTTAACTGGAACTGACCCATGAAGCAGAGGACAACTACTTACTATGGTAGGAGAACAAAGCATAAGACCGCAAGTCCTGATGCTCATTGAGCTGATTTACCAGTTGTAGCCCATTAGCAATACATTTATATATGAGCAAAATATATCTGAACTGTGTATAATCCATATATATTTTGGGATGCTGTTTATCTTTTACTCACAGCTAAATTATATTCCATATAATATTAGTGACTTAGCTTACAAGAAATGTAGACCTATTATAAAAGCATCATACTGAAGACAATTTAGTACTAAAGGAGGAAAAAACATATTGCTTATGAAGTGACAAAATCAAATAGGTCTTTAACTAAAGTTGGTCCAGAACAAAAATGGAAAATGTATATATTTGAGCAGTCACATTCCATATCAGTAGGGAGCAGATGTGAAATCATAAATGTGCTAGATAAAATAATATCATTCCCACTATCACCATATTCTATTTTAAATGAGTGAGCCTGGAATATAGCAGTTTGGGGAGGGAAGTTCACATTATTTATTGAACATCATGAAGTTCAAATTATTTATTGAAAATCACAAAGAACATTTATTGAACATCATGAACAACGAAGAAAACATATTAAGTTGGAGAGCTCCAACTTCAAAGATGGTAGCACTGTACTTTTATCTCTTTGTTCCTTGCACTGTGTGATTGAGAAGAGCCTATCTCTTCCATTGGAATATTACCTCTTGGAGGGTTAACTTTTCAGTCTTTATCCTATTAGCACTATATTTTGTACAAAACACTGATACTCAGTAAATATTTGTATAATAGGGTTTTTATTTAAATGTAGTTCAGTAATTACTTTAAAGAATATATTATTATATGTTTTATATATGAGCCTCGTTAGGCTTGTCAACTTAATTAACGTGAATCGGCTTTCAGAGATGGATCATTTGTTTCTGAGTCTGGAAGTTCAAGGGTTAGGCTTTGAGGTTTTGAAGGTAACACCAATGTATTAAAGGACTGGAGACAGACTTCAAACTCTTTCCTCCCATACTCATATATTTCTGGGTAAATATTTATAGTCTACCGAAGCCCACACTGATTTCAAAATCCAATTCTCTTTTCAAAGAACCGTAAAGGTAAGATGATATATGTATACTGTATTCATCCAGAATCATTGCAGGAGTTTATGGGTAAAGAGAATGAGTCAAGTGTCAAAATTTTCAATGAATGTAGGGGACTTTCTAAGAGATTTGTGGGCATATAGTATTTATACATAGTTGATGGAATTTAATGTATCTTAGAATTATGAATAACTTTAATAAAAAAGTGTCTACAACCTATTCATTTCCTTGCACATTTAGATGTTTAAAACATTGGAAATTATGGAAAATTCTACTTAAAATAGAAATAAATGATGGCATAAAAATAGTGAGTTAAAAAAATGAAATTATAAGTAAAACTATTTTCAAGTTATTCTAATTATATTTTAAGAATATATCTTACAAATATTATAAAGATAAGATGTATAATTTTTACAACCAAAAGTATGTTAGAAACTGTAGTCAAGTTGAATATGTTATGGCTGACCACTACATGTACTTAGCACCTGTTCTCCCATAATCCACAGACAGGAAGCTTATCTGCTCAATCTATATATCACATTTTCAGCCTTCTGTAGCCATATATAGCCCTGAGATTATGTTCTGGCTAATCTGATGTCTGTTGAGCTGAAGTGCTCATTACCACTTCAAAGACTTAACTCGCAAAGGATTTGTCATGCATTCCTATAGCCCTGTCTCCATTCTCACTGTCTAGATGATTACAAGAACTAAATCATCACCTTTTCACTCAAACTTGGAAGCGAAGTGTTGAGGGTAGCAGAACTGCCCAATCAATGCTGGACCTTACTCATCAGCGTTGTTGGAACTAAATTTCCACATTGTCTATCCACAGTATTTTGTGGTCTTTTCTCCTCTCTCCTTAACAGAAGATTATTATATATACCTTAATCAATACATCTCTAAAGCTTATTACTTATTAACTATTTCCTGTGAGCTTAAGTTAACATGTTAATATTCCAATCTTTAATTATCACTTAATTTTAGATTTACGCTTCCATTTAGATCCTGATACATGGTCCCTAATTTTTTTTTATTCACTTATTTGAAACTTAAAACTGAAACATGGCTTTGTAATGTTTCTACCTAAAAATTTCTGTATGACTAGCTAAAAATGTGCTGTAAAATCTCATCAGGATTTCTTTGAGCTGACAATAAAAACAGGACTGAAATCAATAGTCAGCATACAAGTAGAGTCTCACTATTACCATATTACTATTTGTTTATATTGGATCACCCCTAGAAATCTCTATTTCTGAAACTATTTTCCACTTCTGTTAGCAGTTCCTGTAATTTTCTTGGAAACTGAACAATGTATCATGCATGAGAAAACCACTGTATTAAAGGCAGAAGTAACATTTCAGATTCTACAACATTGCTGTTATAGTTCCAATAACAACACCTAAAATCACTAACACACCTCAACATAATTTAACAACTAGATTGTGGTTGACTCGCAAGGAATAAAATTGTTGAATGTTGAACAAATTATACTCTGGCTCCATTTAACATCCAATTTTTTAGTGAGGCTAAAGTCCTGTTAAATAATTGTTAAGAGTACATTATATATATGGAAGTGTGTATACACTCCCAGTCACAAATTTACACACATTCCAATAATAGTCTTATGTCAGGGGATTACCAGTCAAGCATAATGCATGAAAAAGCTCATTCCCTCTATGTTGCTTTTCTCACTTACACTCGCAAATATTTCTTAAATGTTTTTGTTTTCACACTGGATTGTGAGCTTAAGGTAAGGCTGGTTACAAAATACTCATCTGGCATTCAGCAGCTGATTAATATATATCTGTTCTCTAATTAATTATTATTCTCCATAGCAACTGGTTTGCTTTTATATACAGTCACTGTGAGTTCTGACACTGAATATATTCACCTTTTGCACTGGCTGTTAGGACACTCAGAATGGACTATGTGAACCACCTCCACATCTTTCTGTGCGTATTTGGTACACCTTGTCCCTTGTCTTTTCAATTCTACCTTATTACCTCTACTTTACTTTTTTGTCACTGTGCCTCTTAAATTAATCATTCAATGCAAATACTTCAATACTCTTTTTGGAATGAAGTGTGGGTATACAAAATATGAATAAACAAATATAATGTAAATGACTTTAGAAATTCCATTTTTAAACTTAAATTCAATTAGCCAACATATAGCATCATTAGTCTTTGATGTAGTGTTCAATGATTCATTAGTCTATTCGTGGTAGCATACAGACACAAAATGGCTTTATTTATCTTTAATCAGTGGCTTCAATTAAGCTGTATTCTGTCCTTTAGTGATATTTGTGGAAGACCTCATTGCCTCCTTGTCATGGTTAGTGATTTTAAAAGTTCATCCATTACAATCCCATACATTTTTTACCCTTTTCACCCTCAGTATTGGCCTGGATGTTTTGTCAGGTTCTTGGAGCAGAGAAGTGGTAGATTCTTTTCTTACTCTTTCTCTTTCCTGTCTCCCTCATGATCTTTTCTCTTCTGGTGTTTTGAGTGTTCAGAGGAGGGAAGGTAGGAGAAGAGGGAAGTACCCTTAGTTAACTGGCACTGCCAGAGGCTTCTATTGGTTGTCTTTACTTGTTTAATTTTGTAGTTATGTGTGTGAGTCCTTCATCATGTTCAGCAGGAGCCTCCCACATTCGCAGTTACATTAAATAGGAGATCTATTTAATCTTGTATGTCAACCCTTCAATATGTCATAAACCATGAGCTTAAACCATGACATTGAATCCCACAGGATGTTAAGAATTCTTCTTATATTTGTCAAGTGAGGATACTCAAGAAGGTTGGATCAAGAGTTTTATTTAGTGATTTAAAAAAGTGTTCTACCATGTTCTTCATATGGTGACATCTTAAGACAACACACAGTGGTAGATTAAAATAATGGCCACAATTATCCATGTATCACTAATAAAAACCCCTTTGCAATGAGACTCTGCAGCTCTATCCATTTAAAGATAAAATCTATTTCTCCACTTATTGAATCTGGATGGCTATGTAAGTTGCTTTGCTGTTAGAAAATGGTAGCATCGAAGGTACCCAGGTTCTGTGTCTAGTCCTCAACAGACTGCATACTTCTACTCAGTCTCTTAGTATGCAGCTGAGACAGCATTTGAAGAAGCTCAGACTTTCCAAATGGCTAATGTGAGACTTGCTTGCTTGTTGCTCTTATTAATGTGGCTGACACAATACCAACCACCACACAAATGAATGAGGGCATCTTAGGCCTGCCTCTCTCAGCCATCCTGCAACTGGCCAGCAACTGACCACAGATACATGAGAGAATCACCCAAGCATTAAAGAAAATCTTTACTGCAGTCAGCCCAAATTGCCAAACCACAAAATTTTGAGTTAAATTAATGGTTTTTGTTCCAAGCCACTATGTTTGGGCTGGTTTGTTAGACAGCAGTAGATAACTAATACATCACATACTGATATTACTTTCAAATCACTATTAATCTACCCAGCTGGAGAAGGGTTCCCAGGCCAAAACTGTCTAGGATGTGGATCTGAGTTTTAAATAATCATTGAAAATGACATTACTGAGATCCCTTCCCAAAAATGTGACTATGAGGGGTGTTTATAAATATTCTGGTTATGTAGTCCATTTTTTTAGAGCAGCATATTGAACCATTAATGCATTTGCATTTATTTTATTAACTTTAAAATAGCTAAAGATGTAGATAGAAATATAGAAAAAGATTTGTAATTGTTAAATCTTGACATTATAAGTAGTATGCATTTTTTTACATTTTTTCTTATGTTTAAGGTTTTTCTTAATAAAAACTTTTAAAAAACAGGTTTTCCTCCATCTTGCCATGGAAGATAAACTTCACTTCTAATAAATCCTGAGTCACATAGTAACTTTAGAATTTCCAAACTAGAACATAATCACAAGTTGGTTCCATCTATACGCCTATCCAAATAACTTAACATCAAATGCCAAGAACAGGGGAGTGAATGAAATGACATATTCAACTTCCTTTTGTCTCCTGTACTAAAATCTCATTATATTAAATTTCAATTTCTTATATTTAAAAGAAAAATATATCAAATTCTATCGCTTCTGCAAGTCTAATTTACTGTGTATCTCCCTTCCAAATAAGTTATCTTCATGGTCCAATCAGAGCTAATGGTCCTTTCTCTCAATGCTTTTAAATTATCAACTACAAAAATCTTAGTTGCCATTGGATTTGAGTTAGAGAATGTTATGTGATGAAGATATTACTTTTCTCACACACTTATCCTAAGCATAAAATATGGTATGTGTTAAATGGTTAGCACAGTGATTGGAATATAAAATTAACACTAAACAAAGTAAAGTTAGAATTTTTATGGTTAATGCTATACTTTACTATGTGATCATTTAATTCATTTACACAAATAGTCATCGAAAAATAAGTGTGGGTACCATTCAAGACTGTTGGAAAAAGAGTAATAGAAAGTTTATGTTCTTAAAATGTTTCCATAAATATCTACATACTAAACAGGATATGATAATTTTAGAATAATGTGCCAGTAAAAATGTCATGAGTTATATTTGAAAAGAGAGATCTCAAGAGCTCCAATGAACTGATTGCTTCTTTACCTAAATTTCTTTACCTCTTGGCTAAGATGCCTTGGTTCCAGCATATATATTTTATTTGGTCATTCATTGACCAGACCATGTCTTAGTTATCTTTTATTCCCTGAACTGTTGCACACCCAACACAGGTGTTTCAAACCCAGGTGGGGAAGATGAAGCCTTTCCAAGTCCAGGAAACTGTTTATTTTCTTTTCTATAGAAAGAAATGGTTAGACTAGGTGATTGTTAAGATGTTCCTCTGATCTAAGACTCCATCATATATCCGGAAAATTGGGAAAAGCTGTGATAAATGGAGTAATTTTTCATAGCAAAGAAATGGATGTAAAACTTGGCTGTGCTCTTTGATACATATTTATAGAGTCCCTTGTTCCTTATAAAAAAATATAGACCAACTATAAGATATTTTGTTTAGGATTAAGTGATCTAAGTATCTGTAGGTATGGGTTATAAACTATATAATGTCAAGCAGATATTAAATTATATTAGTGTTATCATAATTTCTAAGGAATAAGTAAGAGCAGGCAGAAAACAGCAAGTATAATAAGAAAACCATGAGCTTGGCCAAGCCAACAGTATAATTAGCATAACTCTGGGAAAGAAGGCTGAAAAATATTACATGTTATAGAAGGCCTTGAATTTCAGCATATAGAATTTTATATCAGCAAATGTTAATAAATTTTGGTCTGGTTTAGGGGAGATATAATCAGAGCTGAGCATAAGAATTATTGAGATAACAGTAATACACTTAGTAGGGTTCGGGGGAAAAGTTAAAAGGAATTATAAAGAACTATTCAGAAATAGAAATTTTCACCTTAACAGGCAAATGTATGTAGAAGATTTAGAAATTTAACTAAAGCTTTTAAAGTTAGGTATTACTGAAAATTATTCATCTAATCTGACAATGAAAAACATTTTGGCCATTTTAGAACCTGGTAATGAAGTGAATGTAAGAATTTACCAAAAGCTATAAATTATCCTAATTATTATTTGTGCCTGCAAGAGTGGATTTTTAATTTTGTATAAATCCATAGAAAGGTATATAATCTAAGTTTATGAGTTAATGGGAAAAAATCTTTCATGTTTGTATCCAATAAATATAGCAATCATATATACCTTAATTCATATAAATACAGGTAACATAAAACAATAAAAGTCTACAAAATATTTATAGACCCAAGGGTTTGCCTTCCTTTCAATTCTCTTAAGATGTGCAAAAGTTATGGGGTGCCTGGTTGGCTCAGTTGTTAAGCGTCTGCCTTCTGCTCAGGTCCTGATCCCAGTGCCCTGGAATTGAGCCCCACATCAAGCTCCCTGCTCAGCAGGAAGCCTGCTTCTCCCTCTCCCACTCCCCCTGCTTGTGTTCCCTCTCTTGCTGTGTCTCTCTCTGTCAAATAAATAAATAAAATTTTTTTTAAAAAATGTGCAAAAGTTAATGGGCAATGGAAAGTGTGTGTGTGTGTGTGTGTGTGTGTGTGTGTGTATTCAAAGGTGGCAACTAGAAATTTTTATGAAATTAGAAGACAAGAGAGTATACTTAGTAAACAGAGAAAACAGATAATAATTGAAAATCACTCCGATTTATAAATGGTAAAGATGTTGCACAACTCTAACTCATGATCAGAAAATCATGCACACTGTTGAGTCACATGAAATGTGAAAGTGAAATAAATCTGTGTATTGATATATTTAGGATTACTTCATTTTATAGTTCTCAAATACAAGAATACATATATTAAATCTATTATTTTACATCAAGTATTAATTATTAAATTGATGCTAAAAACTATTATTTATCTACACAAAAATTTAACTACACAAAAAACATTTATCTACACAAAAAGTTCTACACAAACTTCATTTGTACTCCACTTTTTATCTGTGCCAAAAGAAAATAGACTTAAAAAAAGCTTTATGTATAATATTCAAAGTTTTCATTAAAAACAAACAA
This sequence comes from Enhydra lutris kenyoni, assembly GCF_002288905.1. Lineage (NCBI taxonomy): Eukaryota > Metazoa > Chordata > Mammalia > Carnivora > Mustelidae > Enhydra > Enhydra lutris. The sequence continues at coordinate 18,422,300 of NW_019154091.1, forward strand.
ACAAACAAACTTCTCTTACAATGATTCTATAATTTGGGAGTAAGCTGAGGAGAAAAAAATAAGACATACATTTAATTTTTTACACAGTCAAGGATTACAGACATTTATTTGTTGAAAATCTGTCCAAACCAAATCCTTTACTCCCTGTGCCACCAAAGAAAAGCTTAGGCAATTAAATCCATCCATCAGGTTTTTTTTTTTCCCTAAGTTGAAAATCTTTCTATGCTCAAGCTATAGTGCCACTTCATTAGTCTGACTAAAAAGGAATATTCCATCAATAATGACTGGAGTTCTTATCAACACACTCTTCTTATGGGTGTTCTCCATAATTGTGATGCAAAATGGGTAACAAAAAAAGAAAAAAATTCAGATCGCCCTCCATATTATAGTAGAATTAAGGAATCATGAAATTGGTATACTACAGGGTTTATAAAATATAGCTCCCTCCTCCAGGTCACAACAACAACAGCCAAGGATAACCATCTAACTATCAAAGTGTGTATGTGTACAATTTATATTTATATATATTATATTTATGGTCAAACTTCTTTGTTGACTTTAAATTGAATCCAGCACTATCAATTCCCTTTTCAGCTTACCTCAAAGGGATGTGTCAAGAATTATCATCCCTTACCAGGTGTCCTCATTTGTCTCCTCCTTTCCAGATTGCTGGGAATGGACAAGCTTCATCTAATGTGTGTAAGTACAAAACAGCTCAAATGAACCAAAGAATTCTACTGTGTTTCTGCCAGCTCTATCCATCACAATATTTCCATTTGAAGTCTCCACCTGCTGAGATTGATTGCTCTAGTCTTGCTATTTCCAGAAAAAGGCTTGCATTATAGCCAAAGCTATAAGAATTTATCTGACAACCTAATTTCTTCTTTTTTCTTTCTTTTTTTTTTTTTGGTTTTGTCTTGTTTTGTTTTTGACCTTCATGACCTACTTTGTTTCAGTGCCACAGACTCCAGGTGCAGTGATTTTTTTCTTAATTCTCACAGATTTTCATTTTTTTATGTCAGGCAGGAATAATGAATACAGCCCCCGATGGGAGGGGTGTCCAAACTTTTCTTGAGTATATTGCATTTCTCATTCATGCATCCATGCATCTCTCCATTTATCCATCTATCAGTTCATCACAATAGCTTTTTGTCACCAAGAAAACCATTCCCAAATAAGTTAGAAAATCCTACTCATCAGTTTATGATATTGTCTTAGTTTCTGGGGAGGGAGGAACAAAAGATAAACTAAATATTATTTAATATATTTAGTATATTAAATTTAAATTAATATATTTTATATATATTTAATACTGATACCACCTAAACATAAATTCTTTGCTTATTATTCCATTGTGATAATGGATGAGTCTTGCCTAATTATGACCAAATAAAAGCCACACTATTATGTGACTTTAAAATGTAAACAAAGGAAAGTAAATTTTACATGAGATTCACCAATGGATTTGACCCTACTGATTGCATTCTCTCAAACACTGCGCAAAATGATTAGGATATATAAATTAGTATTCTAAGTTCCAAGGCAGGATGACAAGTATAAGTTCTAGGGGTTTGTTTTTGAAAAACCATTAACATTTCTGCTATTCTCTTCTATTTGTTTAGTGAGCAATCAACGTTCCCTAGCATATATTAAAACCATACTTTCTATAACTCAACAAAGATCCAACAAAATCCAGCTTAGCCATTCCTAGAAAATAAAACCATCACTTAAAATAATTATGAAATTGAAATGGAGAATCTTCTTACTATGTACAGGATACAAATTTGCATTTGCAGTTTACTTGGTTAACCATGAAAAAGTATTTCTTTAGAATGCTTTCATGAAATCCTGTTTCTTAAATAACTCTTTAAATATTTTAAAAATATTTAAATAAATGTAACAAAGATAACAAAATATTTCCATCATACAATTTTATGCCAAAGCTTTTTAGTGATTTTCAAAAATATGTTTCTTTTCTCCCTCATTGAATAGTTCACAGTTAGGGTAGGTACTGTCTTATTTGGGACCACTTTTTTATTACCTGAAACTGCTTATGAAGGTGTTCAACCATTCAACTACGTTCACGGTAATTCAAAATAAATAGATAAATTCCAAACAATGCCTGTAAATTGCTATTTAAGAAATTTTCCTTTCATGAAGCTATAAATCAGTATTTATTTTTCATTGTTTGGGGACTCACTGGCTTCTCAGCATGCAACTTACAAGTTATATTAAAATTGTATTTACAATTTAAAAAATATTTCTTAGTAATTAATTCAGTGCATGGTATGGTCCAATTTTCACTAGATAATCATAATCTATGCACTTCAAGATTATTCAGAGCCACTGCCTTTCGGAAATTCAACCTTTGTCAGTATTCCTATGTCAATTAATATCCTCCTGCCAGCCCAAGTTTTTTTTTATCTTCTTCTGCAGTGATATTTGGGTTTAATGGTGACCTAAATAATACCAAGGAATTTGGGATATTTGTAGTGCTATTTTTGCCCACTGACTTCCCCTGACCATCTCAGACCTCACCTTTTTCTACTGTTTACCCTTTTCATTTTAGCTACATTGATCTTGCTCCTCTTTGTATATTCCAAGCATACTCCCTCTTTCGGGCATTTGGACTTGATGTTTTCATGATTTTTCCCCAGATACACAAATGACCTACTTTCCCTCATGTTTCTCAGTGGTCATTTCATCAGTGAGTCTTTCCCTGAACAAGTCATAAATACAACAGCAAGTGCCCCTCCCCCTGCACTCCTTCATCACAACTTATTTTGCTCCATAGCACCTACCAACACCTGATATTTTATCTATTTACTTCTCTGTTTATGGTCGTCTTTCTGCAAGGAGGAAAGCTCCATAAATGCAGACGATTTTAATTCTGTTCTTTGCTATATCCTCAGCACCTAAAATCAGGTCTAGCATACAGTAGGTGTTCAATAAACACTTCTTGAAAATGAATGAAAAAGAAAAAAAATTAAGAAGGAAAAGGATTTGACATGAATTTCATTTCCACTTCATCTGCTCTTTATATCCACAGTCATCAGCTCTTTATTTCCTCTCCTGTAACACCTGCTCTTACCTGGGCTTCTGTCTTTTTGGTTACTTTTGGATTATATCATATGTTCTTCCCATTGTGCTCTATGAGGCAAAAGTATGCACTGCCCATTTCTAGGTCCATGAGAGACCATGGCTTCTATGAGACTTGCTCTCTTTTCAGGATAAATCTGGGAACGGATGTAAAACTTCTTCTCTGAAGTCTTTCTGGAGGCACCTGCTGTTTATCTCACAAATCTCTCACAGATACCATTCCTCTGAACATCATCATCTAGACTCTCTTATTTTTGCCATCCTTTCCAAAATTCTAGGTCAGAAAAACTGTTATCTCATCTCTTAACAGTGAGAAAAAGTGATTTGTCATCAAATGTTCTTTCGAATTCTCTGGTCAGAATTATTTGGATCCTCCTCACTCTATTCAAAGCTCTGCACTTCAGATCCTACTAGGTTATTCCCGTGGCCTTGAGCTGCATGAAATAGCCACTGTGCCATTATAAAAATAATGCCATTTATTAATTATACTACTAATTTATTAGTTTAATAATTAGTAAAAAGTTACTTATCAATTTGTTAATAAAACAATAAAATAAAAATCCCAAGTAGCTCCCAGAGATTTTTGTTACTTGTGTGGAGTACTAAATAATATGAAAAATTAAGTTATTAAGAGCTAATGCCTGTTGACTACATTAAACTTAACAATCATTAAAGCCAACTATGAGTGGCTCTGCATGGTTTACCACATGATTGCAGGTTTAAAAGCAACCTTTTTTTTTTTTTTTTTGAGAGAGAGAGAGAGAGCAAGCAAGCATGTGGGCTAGTGGAGGGGGACAGGTAGTGGAAGAGAGAGAAGCTTAAACAAGCTCCACGCCCAGTGCAAAGCCCAACCTGGACCTGGGACTCCATCTCATGACAGTGAGATCATGGTGTGAGCCGAAATCAAGTCAGATGCTTAACAGACTGAGCCACCAGGCGCCCCTGAGCACAACTGTTTTTTAAAAATTACAACCACCAGGGTTGATTATCTGATTCCTAATTATAACTTCCATGTGTGGATAATCTTGGACTATTTGTGCTTTGATTTACTTATCTATAAAATGGGATTTTTGTGGTATCTAATTCCTAGAGCTTCTACAAAGACTACTTGAGATGTGCATGTAATGTTCTTAGTATGATGCCTGGCCCATAATAAATGTACACTAGAAGCCAGTTACTACTAATCACTGGATAGCTACATCTGTATATATAGATATAACATTATATATCTTAAATATGTATTGAATACTTATAATGTTACATAAGTATATATATTTATGAAAAATTTCAAAATTTTTATAAATTCTCTTCTTCTTTAACTTGTACTACTCATCACTGAGGTAATCATTAGGGACACACTGAGTCTGAGCAATATTTTTCTTGGTCTTCTTGTCTCTCAACATGAACAACCACCCAATAGTATGCATACAAAGTCAATTAAAAGAAACAGGGATTGTAAGAGGTACATTTAAAATCAAATTTCTGACTCAGACACATAATCGAATAGAAGGTTGAGATATGTATGTGTACACAGGTTCATGACGCTCTGTTGTCACATTTTAGATCTATTATCAACACCCACCCCAAGTACTTTGCTCTTTGAAGACTGGGGCCTATCATCTGATTGAACTGTAGCCTCTATAAGTCTTTACATTATTTTCTTGGTAAGAATATTGAGGTGGCTTATAAAAACATATACAATACCATGACTAAGAACTGTAAACTTTACCAAGCTTTATACTCTAGACAATATCTATACTTTATGATCAATAAACTGGTAGGAAGTGCAGAGGATGGGAATAAACTTGACTTACCTTTTTCTGGTTGGGCATATAAAATAGCAGTGAATTTCCTGCATCTAGATCACTTAGTTATCTTAAGGTAGAAATATAAATATGTTAACTACTTTAGAATGTTCTAGCCAAAAAAAGGCATTTTTGCTTATGGATTGTGGCCACCGTTACCACTGAAGATTATTAGAAGAAAGCCTAAGTTGCACTATTAAAAACAAAAACAAAACAAAACAAAACTGGCCCGATATAAACATCAGAAAAGAGTGGCAAGACAAAAACAGGAAACAAGTCTCTGCAAATAGCCTTCCAGAAATGCTCCTAAAATCTCCAGTTAGGGGGAGCATCACTGGAATCAAATAGTTAATGGCATTGCCATCACTAGACCTATTTCAGAACTGTGACAGATGTGTGCATATCAGGAGGACAGACATGGCATCTGTGCTGTGCATCAGTGTATATTTTCCTTTGAAACCCTGAGTGTGGTCTAATTCCGACTCTGTTATGTTTTCATGTTGTGGCACTATGTCGACACGAGAGTACAATATTTGGAAAGCTATTGTTTCCACAGCTTGCACTGATTTATGCTTCATTCTGTTTGGAGACCTTTATAGTAGCTCAAACCTGAATGTCATATGTAGCAATGTACTAGAGGAATGTTTCTCACTGCTTTAAGCCACATGCTATTAGATCATCTAAGATTGTTTTGTTAACTAGTCTTGGATGATGGTTTACAAAAGAACTTTCAAGAGACCCAAATAAATGAAGGGAATCCAATCTAAAGCTATAGGTATGAACACATCTAATCTTCCCAAGATTGTCAACATAATAAAAAAAAATTAGAAAGTATGTAAAACTTCTCTTAATAACATGCACTTTGGGACAAGGTTTAAAGAAATACATGATTTCAAAACCATTTTCATCCTAAAAATAAATTAACTTTCTGTTATTTCCTTTGAAATAGGTAAAAAAAAAAAAAAATCTTCTTAAAGATAGTTACAAAGAAATTTATGAGAAGTTCCATTTGGAAGCAAAAGCAGTGCATTTTCTAAACATTATTTTGAAGCTAAGAGAGAGACAAGGAACCATGTAGACAGAACACTCAATTTTCAAAATCCCCTATTTTACATAATTTATCATTATAAAAATCACACTTTCTCGATAATCTCTGATAAATTCAAGTAGTAAAATTAGTATTTTTGTTGTTTTCATGGACTTTGCTTAAAAATTATTTCCATGAACCAAGGCAGTCAATGCACATTTCCAATTCCTTCTCTATGAAAGTGCTTTTTTGAACAACCCTATGGTCTACTAAGGAATTCTGCACACACAAAGAGCAGTTTACATGCACAAATCCAGAGAATTATTCTATTCAGCTGAATTACCAGCTTTCAGTTTAACTTTCCAAATATTTCTCTTATCTGGATGATTATTTTATTCATTATCAAGATTTATTATTGCTTTATGGTCACACATTTCTTCATTATGTATAAAGCAAACAGCTGGTGTTTAATAAATGTGTTCATTGAGTAAATCAGGTGCATGGATGTCATCAATTAAGGTGAAATGTTACATGGTAGGAAATTTGTTATGATCTCATGGTATACCCATTCTAGTTGTTGAAATAAATTTCTAGGCCCAAGATGGAGTCACTCTTGCCTGGGGTGCCATGTCAGCAAAGCAAAACTTTGATAACTTCCATGTCCTATAAATGTTCCCCTTATCCAGACACACAGGGCATTTGGTTAACCAATTCCCAAACACAAGGCCAACTCTGGGCCTTCTCACCACAAACAAAGCTGACTATATGGACTTAGCAGATTAGGTATTTTCTCTTCCTTGTTCTTTATTTTTTTTTCCTATAAACCTTTCCTGCTTTCTGCCCCATTGTGCAGTTCTCCAAAAGGAGACGAACTACATTTCCTGAAATGTTAAATAAAAATTTTTTTATTACCAAAATTGTCTTATTTAATCATCTTTAACATAGTGTTAAAGCACTAAAAGTACTAGACTCAAAACTCTTTTTTTATTGAATTAAGCTAAATACCATTCATGAAAGTAATAGGATAGTGTGGATGGTTTTGAGGGAAAGTCAGAAGAACTATGTATCAATAAACAGCATGCAGTTACCATGTAGATTTTATTCCATGCTCTAACTTCAAATTAACAAGATATGGCAAATTCAGCCTTGTTTTTATACTGTGACTGAAGATGTTAACATTTTTTTAAGGATTTTATTTATTTATTTATTTTTAGAGAGAAAGAGACACAGCATGTGCACACGAGAAGGAGAGGGGACAATAGAGAGGATCTCAAGCAGATTCCACGCTGAGTGCAAAGACCAACACGGTACTCAATCCCATGACCCTGACTGAGATCATGAGCTGAACCTAAACCAAGAGTCAGACACTGAACCAACTGAGTCACCAGGTGTCCCTATCTTTTAAAGTCAACTTATTGTCAGCATATTAATGTTCATATGTGTGAAATAATAAGGTAAAAATAATCACTACTACATATTTAAAGTACATAAAAATGTTAAAAACCCTGAAACTGTAAGTTTAAAACAATATTTTTTTCATCTTTCACAATTGATCAGTATTAACATTGTAAAGTTTTATTTTTAAATAATCTATAATATATATTAGATAACAGAATCTATTAATTATTCCATATGTTCCATGACTTTGTTCCACCTTCCTATTGCCTTTACAAGGTCAGGGAAAAAATCATGGTTTTATATTAAAATGGCCAATCCAAAGTCTGGGGAATATGATCTGGAGATTTATTGAAGTAAAACAGAAGAAAGCAGCAGCCATAATACATCAGTTCTACAACAACAATTAAAACATAATGTTTATAAATCCTTACAAGCCTTACAAGTAAATGTGTTAAAACATTCCCACCATAAAAGCAGTAAAGTATTTTATGAAATGCAATCCTTTGTAAATGGAGCATCAGAAAGAATAAAACAAGTTTAAAATCACCTTTATTTTACAATTTTTTGGTCCTAATCTGATCTTAATGCTTTCCACCTGCCCCATAAACTGGGTGGAGTTTGTGCCTATATTTGAGAACAACGAAGCTTAATTTTTATGTTTTCTTCTTGAGAGGTTTTAAGAGTCTAATCTCCTGACAAACAAATGGATCTCCCTGTGCTACACTTTCTTTACCCAATGGATGATTTTAATTTGTATGAAATATTTGGTTCATTTGAAAAGAAACAAAGTGGTTTGATTATAAACATTTTTTAATTTCCTTCTCAATGTTTTCAAGAGTTTTTAGAATTTATAAAAATATTTATAATTTTCATAATTAAAGTCAAATTTCTCCAACAGTCTTTTGAAAAGTCAACCTAATTTTAACTGGAAATTAAAAATTTAAATTGAAATTATAAAAAATGCTAATATAATGTTGAATTCTGGTCACAATAAATGCTTCTATATGACTCATGAAAAGCAAGTTTACTTTCTGCTCTGACATTGGTTAAATGCTCACTCTCTGAAACCCTGATTTTCTTCACCAAAAAAATGTGTGGATTATCCCAGATGAGTATATATCCCTTCCATATGTAATATTCTTTATAAGTCATAACTAAACCAAGTGCTAAGTATAGAACATTTACTATCTGACTAAAGACTAATATGAAGGCATTTTATTATCAGTCAAGTATGAATGTCAATGCCTTAGTCCAAATTCAAAATGTCCGTGAATCCAATGACAAACAATGGCATAATATTGGGGAATTTGAAAAGAGGAAGACATTAATGGCTTGAAGAACAATCTTTAGATTGTTGATTATTCCTAATGTATATTTTCCCACCATTTAATATCTTTTTTCATTCTATTTTGACATATTAATGCCACTGTATGTGCTGACATGTGAAAAGGTAAAAACATGCATTTTGGTGTAAAATCCAAATGCATGAAGATCTATAAATTGAGGATGAGACAGTGGTATTAATTGCAACTTTCTTTCAATGCTTCTATCATGTGCATGACTAGCTAACTTATGATCTTGGGAGAACGATGAGAGATATGTAACGCAGAGATGTACCAGTTGAGCTGCCTCTACTGAGCCTAACCAAAATTGGCATTCAGGCCCCACAAAGATGTGTGAGTGATTATTAAAAAGAAAATGTTTAAGCAACTGGTTTGTTATATAATAAAAACCCAATAATGTAACATCCTACTTTAAAGCAAATGAAAATTCAATACTTGATTTTTAAGAATTACAGATCTAAATCTCTCTTATATTGTATAATCTTTCAATTTACCTCTCATTTTTTACTATCTCTGTATGCCAGCAACTATGTTATCTTTATAAGCGATTCAAAGATACTTAAATATTGTTTTGTACAAAGGACGTCTGCAACCAAAGAATATTATTAAGTATACTTCTCACCATACTGTAAAATAGAATATAATCATCCCATCTTAGAAACATAAAGAGTAAAGAGTGATTCTTTTTTTTTATATATATTCCTTTGCGTGCGCGTGCGCACACACACACTTTCTTTAATGATAGAGAGTGTAAAAATAGAAAATAAAGCTGAGAAATACTTTGGGATTTTCATGTTAAACATGTTAAATTAAACATATGAAATCATCTTTTCTTCTTCCTAAAACTAAATGGCATTAAAATAAACCTTTGAAGGATAAACTCAAAAGATAAATAGAAGTAGAGACAACAGAGGTTGAAGTATACTAGCAAATTTTGCCGTATGGAAGGTAAATGTAAGAGTGACAACTTACCTGGTACTTGAACAGGTTAAATCCTGGGTAATAAAAATAGGAATGCACCTGAGTAGCAAAATGAATTATCCAAAATAGTCACTCAAGACAGAGGAGCTTTGGGCTCTAGTTACCTTATGTGACAAAAGAGAAGGATGAGTCTCAAAAGAATTTATCAATTCAATGTAAATGATGTGGGAAACAGAGGCAGAAGAAAATTTATTAAATTTCCTTACTATGCCGAGCCCACTGACAAGTCCTTGAAATGGGCAGAGTGACATTCCTCTAGGGACTCAATGGCTTCTACCTTAATACTTAGCAATAAGGGCAAAAGGCAATAATACTAGCCTGACCGCCCCCCCACCCCAACCAGGATCCTATAAGTCTACTTAAACATATAAAAATTCCCTGGAAACTTCCTTTATCTCTAAACCCTCCAAGATAAATGCTGGCAATCATCACCAAGCATATGGCCCACCAATATATATCTGAAGGGTCTCATGACTAAGGTTTTATTAGATGGTAACAAATGACCTTTTGCCAACAACTGCTAGCACCTCAAGGTCCTGGAAACCTTGCTTCCAAAACTCCTTAGAGACTTACACCATCCCTGACCCCCTCCCAACTTGCAAGTATATAATGGACCACTCCTCACAATCCTGGGGCAGCGACTCTTCCTGCCAACAGTTCCTGTCCCCGTGCTTTAATAAACCACCATTTTGCACCAAAGACATCTCAAGAATTCTTTCTTGGCCGTTGGCTCCAGACTCTACCCAACTGAACCTCACCTATATTCTAAAACCTCATCATTAAAAGCAGGCATATAATCATATCTCATCCCCCACCCAAAAGTCAAAGAACATGTCTGTCCCATGCTTGCAAAAGTGAAACCAGTATTTTCTGAAGAAAGTGAAGTTGAGAGGTTCTTAATACTACAATAACAGATATAGTAGAGTACAGGTTCAGTCATCAATATGAAAACAGGAAAATTTTGTGAAAGTCTACACCATCCGATCTGGAAACACACCCTTCCCTGGAGAAACTGACCCAAGAGAAAAGTCCTCATAAAACCAATGTTAGATTTGTCAGGCCATTGCTTAATCACTTCACAGAAAAGCCAACAAGGCACAAGAAACACCCACATATGAATCTACTCAGACATTTTTTGTTCCTTTCATGTAAGTGTGAACAGACTAGAAAGCATCAGCAGACATTTAAAGGAAGCTACTCAAACAAAAAACAGAAACAAACCAAAGAAAAAAACAAACAAAAAATAAAATAAAATAAAAAAGACTGGAAGAACATTGCAAGGAGAAGATAAACACACACACACACACACACACACACACACACACACACACACACACTACATAATACTGTAGAAAATCAAATTACATTTTAATTAAATAAATAAAATTTAAAAGCAGATTTAAAGGGGTTGGAAAAAAAAACTAAAGGAAATTGTCTAGACAGTAAAATAGAAAAGAAAAACAGGGGGGAAAAGTGTTAGGAGATTAAAACATTAAGATCATGCCAGATTTAGTACCCAAATTCTGGGATTATCAAGAAAAATAAGCAAAACAAATACTAGAGAAACAGGAAAGGGGAAATTACCAAACACTAGTGTTTTTAAAAATATTGACAAATAAAAACTAGGGCCTCCTAGACTGAACTGGCCAACTGAGATTCTTACAAAACAAATGAACAAACATAAACACACTTCAAGCACATAACTGTGAAATTTCAGAACACTGAGTGAGATGAGTGGAAACAGAAACCATTGTGATGCCTCCATCTTGTTCTATGGAAATAGATAATTAGTAAATTTAAGTATACAAGTAGTAAAACCAGTATTTCCTTCCACTAAGATAACAACCAACTAAAAGGAAAAAAATAATTAAAAATGGAATTCAGGGTGAAAGAGTAGAAAGGTGTCACAGGACACTGCCTAGGTGATACATGTTTTATGCTATTTGACTTTAAAATTAAATATAACCCTTCACTTAAAATTAAAAATGATTAAAACAAACAAAATGGCAAGTTGGAACTGTTTTGAAAAGAAGTTTGAGTGTCAGCCTAGCTAGTTCAGCAAGATGTTAGACATGATGGTGCCACAGAAGGTTTTATTGTTAGTGAAGAATTAGCAGATACTAGTGCAGCCAGTAAGTCTCTCTCCACCACCCCATTGCTATTCCCATTACAGGCATCTTCAGTTTACACTGCTTAGGAGAGATGGACAAGGGTTAGATGAGTTTAACTGAAAGTAATAATGTTAAGTAATGTTAAATTTATAGACAAATATAGATCTGGAACAATATTTCTTTGTCCTTTATTCACAATCCTTTCAATGTCCTTGTTGAATAAAAATCCCCCCATCATTCTTTAAAAGTACATATTTCATTGTTTTGCTTTTGACTTTATACTGTTGACTTTAGTCTGTTTAATGAGAAATGGACTAATAACCTCAGATACAATTTATTATGCATAATTATTAGAACTTTTGTACAAAATAGAAAATTCACCCTAATTCCAATTATTAATGACTATTCCATGGAAACCAGCCTAAGATAGTTTTTTTTTTTTTTTTTTTAATGGTGTTATTTTCAGTTTCATTTTGGGCATATGGCACTTGTTTTTAATACTGATTTAAAGATACCTAATTAAACAAAAATATGCCAACTATTCATCTACAATTAAGATATGATGCTGACTTCTTAGAATTATGGGGCTGCTTGTACAATGATTAAAATAAAGTAGGCAGTATTTTTTATTTTATGATCTCTCTTAGAGTTTGTATAAAAAAGTCAAGGTTTATACCATTTGAAAATAAAGAGTAATGCTTAATTTTATTTATAAAGTCAAATTCATATAACTGAACTGTATAAAAAGTTAATATTGATGCAAATGTCCTCACTTCAGGATTAAAACAAAGTCAAAAAATAAAATACTAGAGAGTAATCCAAATCTTCTAAATGTTTATATAATTTCTATGAAATTAAGTGACTTTACAATACTTTAAAATATATAATGTACCTGATTGATGATTTTTTTTTTAAATGCTACTTTGAGTGTCTGTCTCTGAAAGAAATAGGATGGAGATATTTAAGTGGAATAAGTTGATATAAAAAAACATATATTATGGCATTATTGGAACTGTTGACCAGCAAATCACATGAGGCAAGGGTCTTAATCTCTTTGGATCAACATCCTTAATGTGCAAAATGAAAAGTTTTAGCAAGACAATTTAATTCATAACTAGGAGTTATCACTATGACAATCTATTGTTTCTTCTTGATACAGGGAAATAATTTTAATATTTTTAAAAACATATGGCAGAGTTCATTTTCATTAAACATTTTGAATTTCCCTAAGTGCTGAGTATACTGTGCAAAATACTGGGTCCGTTTATTCTAAGTATATCATGACTAGAAATAGATTAAAACTAGCATACTGGATTAGATATATTTACCTGATAGGAAAAATTAGTGGCATTTAAAATCATAACTCTCTTTAGCTCTTTAGCTCTTTCTTAAGTAGCATGCACAAAACTACACAAGATACAGCCACATACATTTTCTAAGCTATAGTTTTTAGTTTAGTAAAATATAATAGTATGATAGTGCCTTATGAAAATATGACAATAAAGCTTTAAAGGCATGAACAAAAAATTGTATATGAAGATAATACAAATTAATTGTCTTGTACTGTAGTGTGTAATTTTTAGAAGAATCCAAAGAACAGGGCAGGGACCCAGGAGTATTAAATGTAAAGATCCCCACCATGATGGGAAAAGCTAAAACTCTGAACAGCAGAAATGGCTGAAGGACATTTTTTTAAAACACTAATTATTGGTATGAAGTTATTCTGTAAAGGACCTCTTACTTCATTAAAGCCTCAAATTACTGTAGAAGTAGGTTCTACTTTGGAAAATTATGGAAATATAAGTGGTGTCAAATGAGGTACTGCAGAGCTTAGGAAAGAGGGAAGGAGTAGAGATAATCCATAATTGAATCAGTCTCATAGAAACAGGAACCCCTAGTTGATGCAGAGACAGAACAAGAAATACATAGAAACACACCCATAATCTCCCTCCACAAGAATCACTAAGTGTAACCAGAGAAAAAAGAATTATGTTTCCTAAATATGTGATTTGGAATTTAAACAAATTTCATTTAACTATCATGGTACTGGCATACTCTAAATGACAGAAAATTTGTATGTGGCTGTAATACAGTAATCTAATTTTATTTCTTTCTTCAGAAAACAAAAACAATAGTAAAAAGTTGGTATATATTTAGATTTGTTACCTAAGAGGTACACCAAAAATACATACCAAAACTAAAAATGTGCTCAAAAAGTTTACCATTTCTCAAAATAATTAATTTTCTCAAAGTTAGCCTCAATTGTTCAATGTTACATTGTATTAAAAAAAAACCCTAAAAAATATTTGGGAAAATTGATTTATATAAATTTTAAAAATGAACAGATTTCCTAGACTTCTTTAAAGCTTTAAGAAGGAATAATATTAATCCTTACATGAAAATACAATATATACTATTTCCCAAACCTAGCTGAACATGGAATGTGAATGTGCATGTGTGCATTTCGTGGGAGCCAGGGGTCCCATGCAAAAGCTGCTGAAGGTCTCAAGGAGACTGTTAATGATAAATCGAAGACCGTTGAGAAAACTGATGGTAAAAATCTAAGGACAGTGAGAAAAATGTTGGAAGCTCTCCTTGAATCAGTGATGGTCTATTAGTTCCTTGACTAATAAGGTAATTTTGATAAGATACTGTGCCAGTTACAGACCTACGTTATAAGAGTAATGGTACCTTTGTCTTGGTCACTGGGCATCCTAGTCTGCAACTCCTCCAACACAGGGAAAAGTTGAAGGGACCTAAGAATACATGGATTGGAAGAGGAGCCCAGCTGAACCTAGCTTCCAGCCACAACTCCTACAGTACTAAGTATATGATTTTAACCATATTGGATCCTCCACATCTGGCCAGCTGCCATGAAATTACCACCCAATGATTCCAGTTGGTATCTTGTGAAGTAGAAAAATAGCCCATCTAAACCCTGCCTGATATAAATATATTAAATCAATGCATTTCACCCTGTAAACATATACAATGTTATGTCAGTTATATCATAAAACAAAATAAGACAAAATAGTGCTAAATTAGGCTTTTTGATATTGGAAACTTTTAAAGTTACAATATCATCATCCACATAATTTTATAAATAGGCATTTATTACATTCCTACAGCTAATTAATAAAGGCACGTGTTATTTAAATACACATCATCAAACTAAGAAGTGGAGACAGCTTAAATATTGGAAATAAATACTTCCCAGACTAACTGCCAGAAGTAATAAATTATTGCACTCCTGGAAATTTATTCTTCAGTCTGAGATTCTGACTTGAAATGGTTTTGGAGTAAACCTGTATAATTAATCTTTTTGAACCTAAATTAACTTGATGAAGTCAAACTGAAATCCTTTCTAAATATGGATTCAAGCCAGGAAATTAAAAATTTCATGAGGTAAGGGTCCGTTTCTACCTTTCCTTCATAGAAAAACTGCTACTAACTGATAAACTACTAATATATTTTTTATTCTTAATATATTTCTAATTGTAATCATTGTCATGACTGCCACCCAGCACTGAGTGACATTGCCAGTTATTAGCTGAATGTACAAAATCTTTGAGAGAAATTAATTTGGATCATTAATTTAAATGCCATCCAGTTACTTCTCTGTAAATGGTCATCAGGTGTTGAGGTGTCTATATTTAAGAACTATTGTCAAATGATAGTTTTTAATTGAAAGAACTCTAAATTTATGATTCATGTATGCTTGACAAACTTTAATAATTTCAAAAACTTAGGTAATTTATTTTAATCGTAAAACAAAGCACATGGTATAATTTAATGTTGAACTGACCTGACAGAGTAAAATGAAAGATGGGGTTCAAAATCTTACCATTTTATCTCAAAAATGTGTAAGTGAGATTACATAAAAAGAACATTTTCTTTTTTAAAAGACCATTCTCAGGTCTAAAATTGACTTTACGAAAATCCATGTAAAAAACTAAAAAGAAAAATTTAAAAATCCACTAGATAAGCCCATTTAATTTTTATGATTTTAAATAAATCAGAGAAAAATGTTGTGATCTTCTTCAGTTCCCACTTCAATTTTTTAAATTACCAAATAGAAATGTAAGACATCAAAATACATCTTTATAAATGAAAGTTATAAAGAAAATTTAATTGACTTTCTTATCCTCCAATCCCCAATTCCATCACTAAACAAAAGTATACATCAAAATGAGATGAATGTAATATAATAAAAATATATCTTTATATATGAAATTTATAAGGAAAAATTTTCTGCCTTATCCTCCAATCACCAACTCTACCACTCTAAAAAGCAAGCCATGTTCACTCTTTGATATATATTTATACAAACACATGTACACACAAAAACACTTTTTTCTCTGCTCAAGCACACATATGCCTACACATAATATAAAAATGGGACCTCTCTACATACATTACTCTCTCCTTTTTATTTTGTTCATCTAATAGCATTAAATAAATATTCCCTCAACCCCACATGATAGATAGGTAGGTAGGGATTTAACTCATTTTTTTTTTTAAAGATTTTATTTATTTATTTGACAGAAAGAGATCACAGGTAGGCAGAGAGGCAGACAGAGAGGGGGGGGAAGCAGGCTCTCTACTGAGCACAGAACCCAATGTGGGGCTCGATCCCAGGACCCTGAGATCATGACCTGAGCCGAAGGCAGAGCCTTAACCCACTGAGCCACCCAGGCGCCCCTAACTCATTATTTTTAATAGTTGAGCTGTATATCCTTTGTTTCTTGAATATGCAGCGTAATATAATGATTAATATCACAGAGCTTTAAGACTAGCTCCTTGGCATTTTATCCACATTATACCATTTGTCAGCTGTGTACATGGAACAATCATAAAATTGGCCAAATATCATTATCACAAAAAAATTGAGACATGTAAGTAAAAATATTATAAATGGATTTGCCAATTACCATATGATAAATCTAAAAATTAATAGCAATATTTTAAAATCCTTTCTTTCTGAAGATTTTAAAATACTTGATTAAAATTAAATAAGGTAAAAATATAAACCAAAATTATAGAACTTTAAGAAAATAAAACATCACAAATTACACAAAAATAAACTAAAAATGGATCATGGACTTAAATGTAAAACATAAAAATTTAAAACTTTTAGGAAAAATAAGATGGGAAATCTTTCAGGACCTAGGGCTAGGAGAAGAGTTCTTAGACTTGTCACCAAAGACGTGATCCATAACAAGAAAAGTTGGCAAATTTAATCTTATCAATATTAAAAACATAAAATTTGCAAAAAGCCCTGGTAAGAGGATTTAAAAGACAAGCTACAGATTGAGAAAAGGTTATTTTCAAACCATATTTGACCAAAAAAAATATATATTATATATAAACCACTCTCAAATTCAACAACTAAAAAATCAAGTAATCTAATTAGAAAATAGGCTTAAGTCATGAAGTGGCATTTTACTGAAGAGGATGTAAGGATGACAAATAAGCACACAAAAGGGTTTTCAACATTATTACTCCTCAGGGAAATGTAACTTAACCACAATAACATATTACTACACGAATGTCTAAACTTTAAATGTGGTAATGGCATCGAATGCTGGCAATAATGTGGAGAAAAAGGATCACTCGTCCATTTCTAGTGGGAAAGTAAATTTGTACTCCAGAAAATAATAGGACAGTTTCTTATAAAAGTCAATACACATTTACCCAAAGACTCAGCATTTGTCTTCTTGGACATTTATCCCAGATAATGACAACTTATGTTCAAACAACCTGTTTGAACCTATGAATGTTCAGAGCAGCTTTTTCACAATAGCTCAAAACTGGAAAAAACTGGAATGTCCTTCAACAAGTGGATGATTAAAAAGATTATGGTACATCCATACCATGGAATTCTACTCAGCAATATACAGGAACAGATGAATAAAACACACAACTTAGATGGGTCCATCACAAGTGAGTAATGGTGAGTGAAAAAGAGCAGTCTCCAAAGGTTATATACTGTATAATTCTACTGAAATAGCATTCTAGAAATGACAAAATTATAGAGATCATATGAAGAAGAAAATATTTAATGGTTGCTAAGGACTGGAAGGTGGGAACAGGGAGGGAGATGTCAGTGTCTCTAAAATGGTAGTGTGAAGGAACCTTGCTATAGGACTATTCTATCTTGATTGTGGTGGCAGATAAAAGAAACGACACGTGGAATAAAATGTGTATAACTAAATTACACACTTACATACAAGTTAGTGCATATAAAACCAGTGAAATCTGAGTAAGTTTGGTTGATTTTCAAAGTCAGTTTCCTGGTTTTGATATTGTTGAGCAAGATAGTACTGGGGGAATTGTGTACAGGACATATAGGATCTTTTTTGTATTATTTATTACAACTGCCTGTGAATCTGAAATTGTCTCAAAATAATGAAATAATGTTTTTTAAAGAAATGTAATGAAAAGTTTACATATCATATAAGAAAGTAGGGTGTACTGAGTTAATTCCATTTTTATCCTGTCTCCGATTTCTGTGCTTTCTTGCCACACTCTTCACCTACCAAGCTTACTTATAACTCAGGGTTGATTACATTAGAAAGATTTTATGGCATTAAAAGAGTAGAAAAATCTGAACTATCAATTAAATTATTCATTATATAAAACTAAGCTAAAATGAATAAATTAATACTTATATGTGAGAAAGTACATTTACTTTAATTATAGAAGTCCAGGTTTAATGAACTTATTACCAAGTCTACCAGACTTCACTAAAAAGAAAAAAATTTTAAAAGCTTTTTTTTTTTTGTTAACCAAAACTTTTATGTTACAGAGAGCCCTTCATCTCCTTTTTCATATTTTCTAAAATCAATCCAAGGTTTCAAATAAAAAACTTCATAAGATTTAACTGCATATATCTGAACTCTTTTATCTATTATTTGTCATCAGCTAAGGTATTTTCTATGCCATAAATCCACTTCACTGCTACTAACTAAATGCTAATATTATATAAATGAACATTGCAATGGTACATTGTCCTGAAAAAGGCTGAACTACAAGCTTTAAATAAATCAAACAGATTGAAATAGTATCATCAACCATGCTGGAATGGTTTTAATATACCTGAAATAGTCTTTATGTTTTTCTCATTATCCTGTGTCATAAACCCTAATACAAAATTTTCTAGAGCTATGATACAGTCATGCTCCCAAAAACTAAGGGTCCTTTTAAGGCAGAGTGAATACAAGGTATGGCTCAGAAAATGAAATTCAATTCTTTATGGATTGTACATATTATGATAAAAATGACAAAGTTAGTATGTGACAGGTTATATTAATATTGGCCTTTGTGTCTTAAAGGTGATCATGGAGGTAAAATTATGCCTGTGCTTTAAAAAGTAATGTGAGTAAGTTTTCTTTCTTTTACAGGTATAACTCATGTTTAATGCCGAGTTTTGTATTCATGGCCTCAGTTCTAGAATACTCCAGGAAATATCATTCACATGCAATTCGATGTATAGTAGTCCTTCTTTATCTGTGGGAGATACATTCCAAGACCCCAGTGGATGCCTGAAACTGCAGGTAGCACCAAACCCTATATTTACAATGTTCTTTCCTACACATGCCTATGTATGATGAAGTTTAATTTATAAATTAGACACACTAAGATATCCATAACTAATAATAAAATAACACAATTATACTGTAATAAAAGTTATGTGAACATGGTATCTCTCTTTCTCAAAATATCTTATGGTACTGTATTGACCCTTGTGATAATGTGAAAAGATGAAATGTTCACATAAAGAGATGAAATGAAATGAATCATGTAGGCATGCTGATGAAGTACTGAGCTACTATTGACCTTCTGATAATTCATCCAGTAGGAGAGTTATTTGCTTTGGGACCAAGGCAGACCACCTGAAGCCACAGAAAGTGAAACCGCAGATAAGAGGGACTGCTGTACATAATATCCTCTGGGTTTCAGGCTTAAATTCATGGTTTCAAAAAGGAGATACGAGAGGACATAAGCCAAAGAGTGACAAAGTAAAAACAGAAACCAGAAATGGTTTTTAAAAATGTAGAAATAAGACATGTGGTTACATCTTGGGCAAGTGGGGCCAGTTTTTACAGTGATATCCAGGTACAGTGTGCATTATGGAGACTCAAGAACTAAAAACCAAGAACAACTTCTAGCATGATAAGGACAAGGAGAGCAATCCAAATACCAGACTGCCCAGATTTTGTTGAACTCTTACCCACACAACGGGGGAAAGTGCCTTTCCCATTCAAGGTTCCTGATTTGTAGATATTACATTAAGTAGCTATGCTGGACAAAAAGTGGAAAAACGATGAAGAGATGTAACTACATAATTTGCCATTTACATCGACACAGCTGAAGGAGAGGAGCAGATGGGAATTTCTCAGGTGTTAAACATGAGCAAGTTCAAGGTGATACTTTAACATATTTTGATATTATACTTGTGGAGAAGGGGTGGAAAAAAGCACTCAGAATTTCCTCTTCAGTTTCCTTAGGTCAGTTAATCTAGAACAGAGAGCCTAAGGTGAACACTTACATGGTAACACTTATGGAGAGGAGTCATGCAATCTTAGAGAACAAAGGGAGGGTAATAAATAAGTTTCAAAATAAGGGAGAACAATTACAAAGGGCTGCATTACTAAGCTAGCCAGTTTTACAAGGAAGGTATCAGTCAGTCCTGTGAAATACTACAGCAGAGGGGCACCTGGGTGGCTCAGTGGGTTAAAGCCTCTGCCTTTGGCTCAGGTCATGGTCTCGGGCCCCGCACTGGGCTGTCTACTCACCGGGGAGCTGCTTCCTCCTGCTTCCTCCCCTCTCTCTCTGCCTGCCTCTCTGCCTACTTGTGATCTCTGTCTGTCAATTAAATAAACAAAATCTAAAAAAAATTACTACAGCAGATCAAGCAGTCTGGGGTACTAGGAAGGAGAAAGCTAAACAATAGATCTATTGATTCTTTCCCATCTCTGACTTCCTTTATTCCAAAAATTTCTCCTATGGCATCAATTTCTCAGCATTTAGAGACAAACCCTGGGGATGGCAGTGTCCCTGTAGGTCCAGTACAGTCAATGTGCAGGCACAGAAGTTATTCCTTGCCAACTGAGACTTTCCATAGGGGCTTTTGGGTCATAGGCAACAGAATTTGACAGTATTGCTCAGGTTTCTATATTTACATTGCCTTTTGGTCTACTTATTCTACATTTACTGAGAGAAATGTTGAAGTCTTTAACTGTATTTGTAGATTGGTCTATTGATCCTTCTAGTTATGTCCATGCTTGTGCCATCTGTTGAAGATCTGTTATTAGTGGACACAAATATTGGATTGCCATGTCTTTTGAATGAATTGATCACTTCTCTACTATGAAATCTCCCTCCTAACTCTGTTATAATACTTTCTTGTTATGCAATCTGCTTTTTTTTTTTAAATATTTTATTTATTTATTTGACAGACAGAGATCACAAGTAGGCAGAGAGGCAGGCAGAGAGAGGAGGAGGCAGGCTCCCTGCTGAGCAGAGATCCCGATGCGGGGCTCAATCCCAGGATTCTAGGATCATGACCTGAGCCGAAGGCAGAGGCTTTAACCTGCTAAGCCACACAGGCGCCACTACAATCTGCTTTTTAGTTTTTAATATAGAACATTTCAACTACATTGTGATTAGTATTTCCAAGGTACATTTATTTCCATGTTTTAACTTTTAATCTCTCTACGCACACAGTTACAGTTTTATCTAATCCGACAAAGTGCCTTTTATTTATTTATTTAAAGATTTTATTTATTTCTTTGTCAGAGAGAGAAAGAGAGCAAGAGCATATAAGCAGAGCTCCGGAGTGGCAGGCAGAGGGAGAAGCAGGCTCCCTGCTGAACAAGGAGACCAATGTGGGACTCAATACCAGGACCCCGGGATCATAACCTAAGCTGAACGGAGATACTTAACTGACTGAGCCACCCAGGTATCCCATGACAAAGTGCTTTATAATTGGAATGTGTATGCCATTTGTATTTAATGCAATTATGGATACGATTGCTTTAAATTTACCATCCCACTATGTGTTTATTATTTATCTTATCTTTTTTTGTTGTTATTCTGTATTTCTTTCAACCTTCCTTCTGAATGTCCAACTATTTAAAAAAAAAAAGTCTCTCTTCTCAGACTCATTTAAACTCATGAACATTTTCCCATCCTTTGTGAGCTCTGGGGATCGTCTATCTTACAACTCGCAGTCATTCTTGCACAGACTCATGCAGTTTCACCCTCTATATCTGCGGCTTGATATTCAGCAATAGATTCAAGGGAAATTATCATATAGATGTTTGTAGCTCTTTACCTGAAGAGTTCCCTCCTGTCTAGTATTTTGCCCCTAAAAATTTTAGCCACCTCGGCTGCTCTGAACTTGAATTTGTAATTCAGAAAGATCACACCGTATTCTGGGTCAATACTCATACTTACACCAGAAAATGTCCCTAAGCAGAAAGGCAAGTGATTAGAGACATTATATGTTTTATTCCTTCTTTCAGGGATCATAGTCTTGTGCTGTTTTGTGATGCTGGAATTGTTTTGTATATTTTGTACAGTTTTCTAGTTGCATATGACAGGACAGTAAGTCTAGTTTTAATATTTTACATGGTCGCAAAGGGAATTCTCACTAACCATTCTGGGAAAAGAACATAAGTAATAGATAATACTAGTGATTTTAAGAGGTAATGATTAGGCAAAGCAGATGAAAATATAATATTAAAAATATTAAAGTAACAACTAAATAGGTTTAAAAAAAGAATATGAACATAAGCAAAGTTAACCTATTATAATTCAAGATACTACTAGTCAGTTGAGGTAAGTGGTAAGTGACCAACAGGGACCATGAACAGAATTACTATGCTACTGGCAATAATCTCTTCCTTCATCTATGTGCTGATTACCTCAGTGCATTCATTTTGTGCAAGCTGAGCTGCACACTTTGAATATATGAATTATGTATGCACATATAGACATGCATAAGTATATATATATTTCAATAAAATAATATGTCTACATTACACCACAGAAATTACCAGAGGAAAATAAGTTTAAAGCACATGTAGTGGGGTGTCTGGGTGACTCAGTAGGTTAAGCCTCTGCCTTCGGCTCAGGTCATGATCTCAGGGTCCTGGGATGGAGCCCCACACCAGGCTCTCTGCTCAGCAAGGAGCCTACTTCCCCTTCTCTCTCTGCCTGCTGCTCTTCCTAATTGTGATCTCTCTTTCTCTCTGTCAAATAAATAAATAAAATCTTAAAAAAAAAAAAAAAAGCACGTGTAGTATATATGGAAAGAAAAACAACTTTGTTATACTGGTAAGTATATAAACATCTGAAAGTATTTTGAGAAGAGTAACACTAAGTTTCAGTTATTAAAATATTAACAGATAATTCAAATATACACTAGGATTCATTAAAGACTAAGGAAATGAAATAAGTCAGTAACAAGCTAGTAAAGTAACAAGTTAGTAAACAAGTCATAGTAATAAGTGAATTATTAAGACAAATTGTAAAATATTCTACATATTCCAGTAAATTTTAAAAAGCATGTGGAAGGCACATAAAGAGAAATATCAATGGAGCAAGAACAGAAAGCTAGAACAATCTAAGGCATTTACAACTAGTTTATTCTTGGGGCACTTGGGTGGCTCAGTCGGTTAAGTGTCAGCCTTTGGCTCAGATCGTGATCCCAGGACCCGGCTCCCTACTCAGCAGGGAGTCTGCTTCTCCCTCTGCCTCTGCTTCTGCCTGCCCAGCTCACTCTCTGTCAAATGAATAAATAAAATCTTAAAGAATTAAAGAAATAAAATTAACTAGTTTATTCTGAATGTAGTATTTTTAGTCAGCAAGGGATGTCTATACATCCAAGAGAGTGAGAACGACCTGAATTACACACAAACTACTCTTAGCTATGTGAGTATTCAATTATTTCCCCTTCCTGTACGTACATTAATTTGATTACCCAACAAGACACTGTGTTTATGGGAGGGGCAATTTATTTATTTATTTTCAAGTTCATTGACACAGTGAATCAAAGCCATGACTCTTTTTTTCTCTTGTGATATTTAATTATGTATTTCATTTAAAAATGTCTTCATACAACAGAGATATTTATCGTTTGGTTATAAAAGATGTTGTTACTAATTTTGACGTTTTCCTTAATTTTTGTATATGCCAAGTGGATAGATATATGGTACTACAATTCAGGAATTTGCATCTATCAATATTTTCATTCACAACATTATTCATTAATTTCTTAACTCAAAAAAGTGTGTATCAATCTGTAATAATGCATTTCTGATCTAAATTTTCTCTTATGCTTATATTTCTTAATACATTTAAAATTTTAATTAATCTGACATTTAAATTGCTAACATCTGATATGAAGTAAGGGCTGACTTTCTCAGCCTGCTTTTCATACTAAATGGATAACAAATTGAGATCACTCTCTAAAAGTTAAGAGCTACCTGCAAATCATAGCACAACACATTTTCTTTGGAACATAGTCAACATGTATAGGTTCTGTGGATTTTCTAAACAAAGATTCCTGGAACTATAGTCACTGTCTTCCCTTCCTTCCTTCTTCCCTTCCTCCCTTCCTTCTGATTTCAGGTTCCTGTGTGACATTGTTCCTTCTTGCCAGCAATGTTTTCTTTTCTGCTTCTTCCTCTTTTGAATTTTTTTAAACTCCTTATGATTCCTAGTGTTTGCTTCTTTCCAAGTATATGGATGAATCACTAAATGGGCTCCAATTGAGCTAGTATCTTCAGAATTATTTAATAAAACCCATGGTCATAGTCATATAGAAAGAAAATATAACTTTCATCTGCTATTTTAATGTGCTACTAATAAGTAAATACTAACATATCTAGTAATTAGTTCATTATGAAATAATTAGATAATTTGTTTTTTTAGCTTTGTGCTTTTGTAAGTTTTCAATTTATAGAAAAGTTACAAGGATGGTTCAGATAGTCTATACACCCTTCATTCATTAACATAACCTAACATTAGCATAGCCATTGCACATTTATCAAAATTGAGAGTAACATTAACTAACTACAAACCTCACTTGGCTTTCACCAGTTCTAACACTGATATCACTTCTCTGTTTTAGGAACCAACCCAGGATTTCACATTGCACTAGTGTGTGACTATATTCTGTGTCTTTGTCTTTGAAGATCATTTTCTGTATATTGTACTTACTCTAATGATAGCTAAGGATTTTTATGAATATGTTCATATTACATTCCTGTAAATAAAGACAAACTAAATTTCTTTCAGGGTGAGAGCTAAGAATTAAATTTAAAACACACATTTTCATAATTCTTTTTTTTTTTTTTTTTTTTTTTGTGGACAGAGAAAGAGAGAGAGAGAGAGAGAGCACAGGCAGGAGGAGCAACAGAAGGAGAGGGAGAAGCAGGATCCCTGCTGAACAGGTGGAGCCCAATGTGGGACTCAATCCTAGGACCCTGGGATCATGACCTGAGCCAAAGGCAGTCGTTTAACCAACTAAGTCACCCAGGTGCCCACATTTTCATAATTCTTGACAAAATACCATTCTTCCTTATTTTGATCATTGGTACTATATAAGCTGCCTTTCTAGCCCCCCACATCCCATCATTCTTGCTTTTCCACTCTTAGTACTAAATTTCAGTAGCTTAATTAGCTTAGGTTTTCATATGGTTTTATATTACTATTGTGTCTGGTATTTTTATTATATGTAGCTCCAAATACATCTGAAAGCAGGTAAGTTGTAAATAAGTTATGCATAGAGAGAATGTGCAATACTAAAAAAAGCTAGAGAATAAGGACGTGGGAAAGGTTAGAAGGAAAAAGGGATTTCACTCAAAGGCTATTTATTTCTAGGCACCTCAACCACTATCACCAAAAAAAAAAAAAAGATAGGTTGCTACTACAAACAGCTTTAGTTTATGAGTTTACATGGAAAGAATGGAAAGATACCATATTCGCAATAAGCAAGTGCATGGTTTTCATATTCTTTAAATTATTTTTTCCACACAGCACGTTCACTGATATAATCATACCTAAAATATATTTTTCTCATACTCAGAAGGTATGAATATAAAATTCGTTAATCTCCCTTTTAAAAGCTGGTCTTTTTATCAAAATAGAAAAAAATCCTATATATTTTAATATATGTATTTATGAATGCAAACCTCTTAAATGATGAGAGTCTTACAAAGTAAATGCTTTTTTTTTTAAAGATTTTATTTATTTATTTGCCAGACAGAGATCACAAGTAGGCAGAGAGGCAGGCAGAGAGAGAGGAGGAAGCAAGCTCCCCGCTGAGCAGAGAGCCTGATGCGGGGCTTGATCTCAGGACCCTGGGACCATGACCTGAGCTGAAGGCAGAGGCTTTAACCCACTGAGCCACCCAGGTGCCTCTGACAAAGTAAATGTTAAATAAGAGTCAATGATACATCATGAAATGTGATTTAATCTTAGAAAGTTGGAACTGAGTTGTTATAGAGGAAGAAATACTAACTTAATGTGGACCACTAGATGGTTTTAAATAAAATATATAATTCTAAAAAAATTTTACAATCTAAAATTAAAGCTTGTGTTTGCCATATGTGCAAGCTTTGGAAGGATTTATAAGCCTCCTGCTCTCTGAATTAAAGGATTATGGATACTTGAAAATCATTTCTTAAAATACAAAAATAAAGTGGAGACTACTAATGAGATAGATCAAAAAAATGGCATAGCAATTGAATTCTTGATACTCACCTCTAATATCTTCACTGAATTATTATAAATAGTCTATCAATGTATGTTTAATAAAGAAACATTATGTCTTCAAAACTATGTAGAATGGTATTATGTCAGTTTGCTACTTTAAATACTTATTTTCTAGATATAAAAAGTAAAGTAAATGAAAAGTATTAAGAAAAAATTACTTATTTTATTTATTTATTTATTTATTTAAGACAAGATTACTTTAAATGTCTACATTTTCATAGAACTATTCAAGGGCTCCCAAAAAATAGTACCCATTTATTCCAATTACAATTATTCCAATTAAGACCAGAAAGGTTAATTGAAACACAAGTTTACAAACTATATCAGAAAGATGATGAAAACCTAATTCTAATTATAAGGGGCACGTCTTTCTACTCTGCCATGTTTAACTTACAAGTATGCATATAGGTGTTTTGTTTTGTTTTGTTTTGTTTTGTTTTGTTTTGTTTTGTTTTTGGTCTGAAGTATGACATGCAGGTTAAGCACATGAGCCCCAACTCATAAAGTCTGGGTTCATTTGTTTAACAGTCTAGTTGGGTAGATTTTAAGTTAACTCTTCCCAATTTTCTCACCTGAAAAATGGACATAACCATGGTACTTACCTCACTGATTACTTCTGATGACGAAATTATAAAATGAGTGATGTGCATAGCATGTTTCATGAAACAATTTAAACATATAAATGATACTGTATTAAACATAATAAAAATAAGGATACCAAGATTCATTTTCCTTTAAAAAAATAGATCTTTACACTGATCTAGGGAAAAGTTCAGATGGAATAGAAATAAAAGCCAAGTAAACTAACAAAAATTTCATAATCTGTCTCAACATTAGTAGTAAATCTAACATATTGGTAGTGTATAATATTCTAGGCAGAGTACTTGGAACCTCACTCAAAATAAAAAGCAAGTCTTATTAGATATTCAATACATAATCAATTTTATAATGAATTATTTGACAAGAATATTAGGGCTCTCCAGGGAACAAAACCAATAGTATGTGTACATGTGTATAAAAAACATATAGTACACAGTAAAGAAAAAATATATTCAATTGTCTTGGCAAGTCCAAAATCTACAGTATTGGCTAGCAGGCTGAAGACCCAGGAAGGAGTTGAAAATTGCATTTCAGGTCAAAGCATAGTTGGCTAGGAGCACTGCCTTTTTATTAGGGGACATGAGTGTGCTTTCTATTAAGGTCTTCACCAATATTATGGAGGACAATCAGTTTCACTCAAAGTTTGCAGATTTAAATGTTATTCTCATCTAAAAATGCCTTCATAATGAGGCGCCTGGGTGGCTCAGTGGGTTAAAGCCTCTGCCTTCGGCTCAGGTCATGATCCCAGGGTCCTGGATCGAGCCCCGCATCGGGCTCTCTGCTCCGTGGAGAGCCTGCTTCCTCCTCTCTCTCTCTGCCTGCCTCTCTGCCTACTTGTGATCTTTCTCTGTCAAATAAATAAATAAAATGTTTTAAAAAAAATGCCTTCATAGTAATATACAGAATGGTATTTGACAAAACATCTGGGTAGTTTGCCCTATTCAAATTAATACCTAAAATTAGCCATCACAATAGCTCAACCCAAAATTGTTCTTTAGCAGATTTCCCCAACTTTCTTTCTTTTTTTTTTTTTAAGGTATTATTTTTATTTATTTGACAGACAGAAAATCCAAGCAGGCTCCCCGCTGAGCAGAGAGCCCGATGCGGGGCTCGATCCCAGGACCCTGGGACCATGACCTGAGCGAAGGGCAGAGGCTTTAACCCACTGAGCCACCCAGGCGCCCCAGATTTCCCCAACTTTCTTAAGAACAAAAATACCCATTCATTATCAAAGCAGAAAACTACTTATCTTCTCCTTTTCCTTGAAACTTATATATATCACCTTGCCCCCTTCCATTCCCTTCACCCATAACATCTAAGAAATCAGTAGGTTCCCCGACTGTTAACTCTCCCATAAAGATCACCAGAAAACTATTTTTACCAGGCAAAATGGAGCTTATCTGACTTAGGACAGCAAAGGAGAACAGCCCAGAAAGAATCTCAACAGTGTCTCAGGAGAGGCAAGTTAGGGAGAGGTATTTACAGAGTCTGGATCTAACTTCAGGTAGTATTAGGCAGGTTCTTCAAAGAGGGGAATTGGATGGAATTGGGCAAAATCCATTACAGAATATTTTAGTACCTGTGAATTCAATATGCCAAGAGTTTTGAGGAGCCTTTGAAAGCAAACTGGTATCTGAGAAGCAGGATATTTGTGCAGGTGAGCAAAATGTTATCTTAATGGGAGATCTGTTTACATAGATGAGCAAAATACTGAAATAAATTTGTTTGCAAGAACTTCCTGATACTAACAGGCAAACAGTGGCAGTACTTATCTGGCTACACCATCACCTCCCTAGCAAAGAATTCCTGGAATGAATTGTTGTCATGTTGATATCGGTCATCTAGATTCTCCATTAAGTGGTGTCTCCTTTGTAATCTCTTCGTTTTCTGCTCTTGAGCCATCATCTATATTACTTCTTCCTCTTTCCTGGATGCTTAAGAATGTTTATTATATATGGTCTTTTAACCTCCCCCTCAAACCTACCTTCATAGTTTTTTTTTTCCTCTAATTTATTAGACATAAATCTAAAATGCCCATTTATTCTGTAATTCTCATAGTAAAACCTTCAATGTCTCTAAGTTTCCAGGTCACCAAAAAGGATAAAAAAGCTCAAAAGAATAGTCCTTACTGTTTGGCCTTGGTTTTTTCCTTCAATATTTTCCCTAGCCAAACATCTATATCAAAACCAAAACCCAAAACAAACAAACAAACACCAAAACTTCAATACACTGATGAAAATATAGGTTCGGGTCATTTAAGTTCAACGAAATATCCCATTCTTTCTTCCAATTTGTTACTGTTTGTTGTAAAAATTTGAATGAGACATAAATGGAAAATAAAATCAACTCACAAAATAGAATTGAAAAACAGAGTATATCATTAAGTCAGTATTAGCCCAAACCTACCATATTGAATATCAAGATTTTTGAGTGACTAAAATTTGTACAACAGATTTTGAAGCAGTCTTTCACACACACACACAAGCAAACATTCAATCAGTGATGTTTGCTTTCATCAGACACAGACAGCAAGCCCAGTCCACATGCCTGGTGTCTCTCTACACTGACCACAAACCAACCTCTATTTGGTATTTAAGGAGTGCTTTTTGTGATGAATGCAATGTGTTCATTAATCCTCATTCATTTTTGAGAAGCCATTTCTGGAAGATATTTGCAAAGCTCACAATACTGCATATGGAGATAGTGACTCACAGAGAAATTGAAGAATCTGATAGCTGTATTACCAAGTACTGTGTTTCACTGGGGTCAGAACTTTCTTCCAATTTACATAGTACCTACCAAACAGATGGAGTGTTAAAACAAATCTTTGCTGTGGGTGGCCTTATCTTTTCAGCCAAAACAGTCCACATATACCCACAAAAGATATGTATCCAATAAATCTGAAAAAATATTTCAGGGATTTTTTTCTCAAATATTTGACTAATTTCTTTGCAATGCTTAATCCTTTTTCCAAATAATCTAATTGCTGGAAATTAATTATTTTAAAAAATGATTGTCAAAAATCAGCTTTATTCATATTATTAAAACACAGAGTCATCCAAGAAACCAACAGTTGGAGTATAGTTAAGCAATTTACAGTTCATGAAATGGATAGAGTCTTACTCAGCCAACTCTCAGAATAGGGTAATGCAGAGAAATGGAAAAGTGTTTACCATGTAACATTTGGTAGGAAGAAGTAAATATAAGATTTTATGTATATTATGATGACCACTGTGAAAAGTGTGTATGGAATTGTTGGAAGGCTAAAACAGAATATAAAAAACAATTAAAAATTATGCTCTGTTGTTGGGTTTGGCATATCTTTTTCTTCATAGACATGATTTATGTTGCCATAATATTCTCTGTATTATAATCAAAACTATAGTTAAATTTTACTTATTATTATTGTTTTGTTTTTTCTTTTGCTTTCTTTCTTTCTTTTTTTTTTTTTTTTTTCAAATTTTAGAAGGTGCTTGGCTTTTGTCTTAAATCTTCCATTCTTTTCTGGTCACAGCTGTTGTACCACAATGAGCTGACCTAAATAAAGTGAACAATGTGCAAGTAGATTCTAAGTCTGTTAACACTTGTTTTCCAACTGGAGTTTTTGTTTATTGAGTTCTCTGTCAAGAGCTCTAGTTTGGAGTGTTACACAAAAGCTACTTGTTAAAAACAAAAATATTTAATGTCCCAAGAAATGCCATTGTAATTTGTAAAGGGCAGTTACTGGAAAGAACGGATCTCATATGAATTTTTAATTATAAGACTGATACAAAGTTCCAAGCAAATGTCATCTATGATGTTGTTGGTCTTTATATGGCCTTCAGATGTAGCAATTCGATAATTTATTTAGTGAACGGTGTTTGCAAAATTCTGTCCTGGGTATTAGAAGGAATGTGAAATAATAATATAAACCTTTGTGTAAATTTGATTTTATACAACATTAATAAATCAAACCAAGTTTTTGTTGTTTACCAATTCTCTTTTTCCCAAATAAAGGAAATGATACTTACAGTACTTACCTGTCTCTCATAAATGGATTACCATGTAATTAAGCAGAAATAGAATATAAATCAGTGCTTTTCATTCTAGCATGTTTATGTTTCCTCTCAGGAAAAACAAAAACAAAATCCAAAACAGAACTTGTAGTAGCTCATGGTTTTGGCCCACTTGTGTTACTCCCATGATTCCCACAAATGTATTATATTACCTGGCAAGAAACTTTAGAGATGTAATAAATTTACTAACTAGCTGACCATAAGATTGAGAGATTATAGACAATCCAATGGATCTAATCACACTGACCCTTAAAAAGTACAGATGTTGCTCTGGCTAGTAGCAGAAGACAGTGAGAGATTAAAAGCATGGCCTGGGAAGAACTTGACTTCCCACTACTTTTCTGAAGGTAAAGAGGACCAGATGGAAAGCATGCGTAGGAAATGAATTCTGCCAACCATTGGTGGGCTTGAGGGTGGACTCCAAGACCCAGATGAAAACTGCAACCCTGGCTGACACTTGAATTTAGCCTCATAAGATCCTAAGAAACCAGTCAAGATTTTTTTGGCTTCTGATCTCCTAAAATGTGAGATATTGTTTTAAACCACTATATTTTTGGTAAATTGTTTTAATAGCAGCAATAGGAGTTAATACAGTGTTTGTCCTATTAACTTCGCATGAAAAAAACAGAAAAGCAGATAAATTTTGCAGTTTAATTTATTTCTACCTTCTTTTTCTCTCTGTTTCTTCCTTTTGCTGTTTTCCTTTCCTTCTGAAGCTATCCAAGGACAACTGATTGTAGTGTAACCCCCTGCTAGGGATGGTTCTTTAAAGATAAGAACACATGTTGAAAATCAACCCCATCTATACAACCTTTTACTTCAAGTCCAGCTGGTAACTAGAGAGAAAAGTAAGGATTACTTCTTAGAGTTCTCCAATGGTATTTTCATTTCAAGTTTGGATACATGAAGGAACAGCTTAACAGTTATAAATCTCAAATGGTGAAATTTCCATCATTCTAATAGATGGGGAAGATATAATATGATAGGCGGGTAATCTCCAATATGCATTTTAAAATGCCCCGGACCTCCACATCAGCAGCATGTGGGCACCCGTTAGAAATGCAGAATCTCAGTCTCCAATTCAGAATTACAAAATCAGAATCTTCATCTGCACAAGATCTACAGATAATGCATATACAGTAAGGTTTGAGAAGTGCTGTTTCAGTATGTGGGTAAAATATTCCTTCACAGCTTGAAAGAATATCTCTGCTAATAGCATCCTCTCACTGAAACAAGGAAATGCACAGAATTAGGAGATTCCCTAAGGTTGAACTTCAGAATCACTGTTTCCTTATATTGAGCATTTATTTTGTGCTAGAGATTGCTTTAAATGTTTATGTTAATTATGCATTTAAATGTCATAATTAACATTGAGGTTGATATTAATATCCACATACAACCAGGAAGAAACTAAACTTTGAAGTAAAGAGGTTAATTATATTGCCTAGTCCCAAGGTAACTGAAATTGATATCTAGGCAGTCTGACATCCTAGCATTTGGGTAACTGCAGTTAGTCACTATATCACGATGCCTTCTATTAACTTTCAAAGTAGGATTCAAGTTGCCAGACTATCAAATACTAAAATTCCCTCTCCCAGTGACTTCCGTATACTGTTTTGAAAGGCCAAACTAAAGCAAAATCTTAAAGTCATCCCATATCCTTTACATATTACTTTACTATAAATCACTTAAGCAAACAAAAAAAGATTTTATAGTTTTATGGAAATGGCCCTGTTGTCCTGATTTAAGGTAACTCTTTTTGATGTTTTTATATTTCATCTGGAAAAAAGAAATATATTCTATTAAAAAATCTAAATATATTAAACCTTATTATTACAATCAGAAAACGTTGGGATGTATAAGATGACTGAAAATTTTTATTAAGCGCTTCTGCACTAGACATTTAAGAACTTCATACCCATCAAATCTTTAAATAACTTGTGAACACAGATGAGCTAAACTGAGTTAATTGTAAAGTAAACTGAGACTTGGGAAGTTTAAATAATTTTCCAAAGGTCACACAATAGTGCTAGAATAACAAGTCATAGTAGTCTGACAACAGAAACCACATATGGAATGACATATTTTTCAGTATTTGACTACAGAATGCTTTTAATTGAATGGAGGCTCTAGCTTTTAAAAATCTGTCATAAAATGAACATTTGAAGAAACTTTTATGGGAGTTGAAGGAAGAATGACTAATTTTATCAGATCAAAGCACAGTCTTTTCTTTCCAAACGTGAACAGTATAGAAAATGGAAAGGAAAGAACTTAATATATAAAAAGAGATATTAATCAAATTTATCTCCTAGACTGATAATGAGGAAAAATAACATGCATGTATAGCATGTTTTATAACAGCACCTGGAAAATTATAAGCCTTAAATATATTATTTGCCTTTGTTGCTATTCTTATTACTATCACTGTACCAATCTCAGTGTATGTACTCTTGTGAGCTCATGGAAGATGAAATATACAACGTCCCTCCCTGTTATAGAGTAGATATTCTAAATTTCAGAATCGATTTCTCCTCCCTTAAAGAAAATTGCAACATTCTGAATATAGTGTTAGAGTGTTTTTTGTTTTTTTAAAGATTTTATTTATCTATTTGACAGAGAGAGAGAGACACACACACAGCAAGAGAGGGAACACAAGCAGGGAAAGTGAGACAGAGAGAAGTAGGCTTCCTGCTGAGCAGGGAGCCCTATGCAAGGCTGGATCCCAGAACCCTGGGATCATGACCCGAGTGGAAGGCAGACGCTTAATGACTGAGCCACCCAGGCGCCCCAGAGAGTGTTTAAATAACAAAATAAATCACGACACCAAAACGTATTCTTTACCATTTATACTATTAACCTTTAAGTCACATTTTTATATTTCATATATATGTGATTTTTTTAGGTAATTAACAATTATTCAAAAATAACAGTGTAAATGTAATACTACTGACTATTCCTTGTATCTGTACAATATGGACAAAGTAGAAATTTACAAGATTTATTTTCAAAAAGAACATTAAGTATAAATATAAATATGCATATATTGTTCTGATAATTATAATGTCATCTATCCTGAGCATTCAGTTCTTTCTATTAAATCCAAAAATACGGGCGCCTGGGTGGCTCAGTGGGTTGGGCCGCTGCCTTCGGCTCAGGTCATGATCTCAGGGTCCTGGGATCGAGTCCCGCATCGGGCTCTCTGCTCGGCAGGGAGCCTGCTTCCCTTCCTCTCTCTCTGCCTGCCTCTCTGCCTGCTTGTGATCTCTGTCTGTCGGATGAATGGATGAAATCTTTAAAAAAAAAAAAAATAATAATAATAATAAATAAATAAATCCAAAAATACAATTCATCAGAATGAGTAATACTTCAGGTTAATGTAAGTTTCTAAGTGATTTGGTTTTGTGTATAAAAACAGCAAAAGAGAGGGAAAGAAAAGTTATAGTGCATTGTAATACAATAGCCTGTGAAAAAATATTTACATGACAAAATGTACTACGTTCTCATCTAAATCTTTCACAGGTAAAAATAACTCCCTGTGAGTACTTTACTAACTTTCCTTTACACACTGATACTTAGAGTTGCTAAGGTAGCTCTTTTCTCAGTTTAAATAGCCATTTTAAATTACTAAAGGGGGACATAGTGGGTTTTTATTCTTTCACTTAATGGATAGAACAAAAATTTTATTTGTGTAGGTTAAAGTTTAAGTAGGTATTTAAAATTTAAAAACCATTTTAATGACAAATATTAATAACAGTACTGGTGAAATGCAAATTTTTAACAGCATATGCAAAACCTGAAGTTTAGAAAAACACCAAATTTTGACATAGCTTATCTGCAAGTACATGTGAAAATATCCTATTATGCCCATAAACAACTGAATGTAGATAAAGAGGAAATCAGAAAGAGCAAGAAATCATATGATTCGAAAAAAAAGATCCAGAAATAGTCACCCTAAATGTAATATTTTTTACAACTAAAATCTTTAAAACACACACACACACGCACGCGCGCGCGCACACACACACACACACACACACACACACACATTCTATTAAATCAGCACAGTATTAGAGAAATAAAAACATGTTTCAATAACAAATGGGCAATACAATTATTATGTGAAAGCAGACTTCTCAAAAAAGCAAAGATTCCAATTAACCAATTATGTGTCTATTACATGTTTGATATTGTACTAAACATTATAAGCCATTTCTTGCCTTAAAAATTATACAACATGAATGGAAACATGAATGGAGAGAGTGAGAGAGAGAGACATTTGGGCTGACATGATAATAAAAATCTAGAGTCCAAGGGTTCCTAAAAAAATCATTCAGCTTTTTATATACTGTCTCCAAATTTCTCCCAGACTTGCCTGTGGAAGATCAGCATCCCCCAAAATCTTAGAAGTCAGCAGGGTACAATTTGAATACACTGAAAAGAAAGTCTGTCTATTCCAGAACCAGGAATCAGAGTAGTTAAGGGCAGAGAAAGAGTACATCATATATGTGAGACTAAGAAAAATGGAGCCTGCCTTTATGCAGAACACAAGTGTGGGAATTTCTCCACTCAACAGGACAGAACAGAATTATAGAAGATATTAAAAGCTATCAGAAGGTTTCATGCAACTGGCAAAAGAGGAGCTTTGCAGATCTTAGGAAGTAACATAAGATTAAGACTGTTTGGCTCCTTAATTTCTCTGTTTCTCTCCCTGGAAAGTTTTACTCATTTTCCAAACTATAGCCCTGGAAGTCTTAATGGGTACCTAAGTTAGTTTTCTAAATATCGTGTTAGTTCAAATTATTCATCATGAAGTACATACACATAAATCAAATTGCATATTTTTGCATACTCTATTAGAGATGATACAGAAAACCTAAATGACAGGGAGAAAAATATATCTTAACATGAGAAACACACAAAAATTGGGAATAAATAATACATGTAACTACAATGCTATCTTTGTGATTAATCTCAATTTTTGAAATATTCAATGTTGCAGAGCTTAATACACTTCAATTTATTTATTTTCAATGTAATTTACAGTGATGTATTTTATAGGATTTAATCTAATTCATAACTACTTTTAAAAATAAAACCATATAAAAACAGATGAGTTAATACCAACTCTTGAAAATAAAGCGAGTTTTCACTTCTAGCTATATGAGGGCATGATGGAGTTTACACTGCAGCTTCCCAACTGGACTGCAGCAGAGCTTTCAAGTGTTTCCTGTAGAGAACCATTGTTTGCCTTATTTACATAATAATTCATGATATTTTCTAGGCTCAGAAACTAGTTTTATTTATTTGTTTGTTTGTTTAATTATAGTCAAAGTTTTATTTTGTTTAGTTTTTCCTTGGATTCATAACATTTCAGAAGAAAATTAAGTACCTTAAAGCTATGAAAGAAAAAATGAGGTTGGTTATTTCTTCTGTCTTCAATTCCAAATCACTAAGATATTTCTTTTATTAAGAATTAAAATTAATCTAATCTTCCTCTCTATTTTTTACAATGGCTTAAAAATTAATTTATTCTGGGATGGGGCCTTGCTTATAGTAAAAAAAATTCTTTAATTAAAAAAAGGAGTATAGATTCATATTTAATTGTAAAAGACAAATACAGAGCGAGGCTGGCATGAGAATGGATGAGATAGATTCTGGATAGCAGTTATACCAAAGTATTTGCCCCTGTAATTCCAAAAGCTTCCCATCCTTAAATGAATCATAAAGGATTATTAATTCAAGATTAAATTTATTTCCAAGCATAACACATAAATGGATTATAAAGGCTTTGGGTGTTAGAGTAAATTGATGAAGTTTGAAGAAGACGAAACCATCTTAAATAATAAGAACAAATCAATAACAAAAGTAAGAATAAATAACATATTTTGGTACATATCTGGAAGACTACTATAACAGAATTTACCTGGGTTTAGAATTTACATTTAGGGCTTTACAGAAGTTAAATTAGTGAAAGTCCACAGATAACAGTTTGGGGAAATGGAGACATTATATTTCATTCAAACTCAATGGATACATTAAGTTTAGAGATTATAAATAACTCCTTAAATGTAGGGTTTATTAATTTCCTACTGATAGTACAATTTAAAAAATCATAAAATCCAAACAAAATGATTTAGATCTTCAAGGCTACTGTTTTAAAATTTTAATTTAATTTTTTAAAAAAACTTAAATATAGATGAATGAATTATGTAATAACCTCTTGCAAGAAATATATTAACCAAAAAATTTTGTGAGTACTTATCCATAAGTGCCAGGTATTAGAGCCTAGCATATGTGTTTCATTTAATCCTTACAATCCCATAATTCTTTTTACAGAATTGCCCTCATTTTATGAATAAGGAAACAGTAGCTTAGAATAAATAAATGAGTTGTCTAAGGATATGCAGACAGGAGCTGTTACAGCAGGTGTTAAAATTCAGGAACAAAATTTCAGTGCTAGACTCTCAAACACACTGTTACTCTGCCATCTTAAGAAGCACTTATCTGAGGAGGCTGAGTAGATAGCAGAGCAGGAGGACCTAAGCTCACCTCCTCCCAGGGATATAAACTAGATAACACTCACATCAGTGTAAAATGACCTGAAACTGGCAGAACGCCATAACTAAAGGTAGAGAACAGGCCACATGCAAGAGATTAAGAAAGGAGGAGACACAGTGAGGACCTGAAGGAACTTAGGCTGTCCTCAAGAGGGAGAGACCCACAGGTGTGGAGAGGGGAGAAAAACAGACCCTCACATTGGGGAATCGAAGCAGTAAGAATGAATCGCTATACATTTGGCTTTGAAAACCAGAGGGGCCAAATTTCCTGAGTTCTTACAACCAGTGGGACTTAAACTCAGAATTTTAAAAATCAGGGGCTCTGCTTTGGGAGAACATAGAGGGCAACAGGAAGCTCAGTTCCTGCTTTAAAAAGACAGCATGAAAAACA
This sequence comes from Enhydra lutris kenyoni, assembly GCF_002288905.1. Taxonomy (NCBI): domain Eukaryota; kingdom Metazoa; phylum Chordata; class Mammalia; order Carnivora; family Mustelidae; genus Enhydra; species Enhydra lutris. The sequence goes on from NW_019154091.1 coordinate 18,460,454, forward strand.
GCCCAGGAAGATACAGCATAGAAGCAGCAGTTTGAAAAACAACTGCAGCATATGGGAGGGAGAATTATTTACTATTCTCAGAGTGTATTCTGCAGGGGCAGGCTTTCCTGAGGGACTTCTCTAGGAACAAAGGAGCTGGCAGGCACCATTCTACCCCCCAACCATCACCACCTCCTAGCATAAACACATGGTGACCTGAGGGAACCAGCATCATGTAGGCATTCTCTACTTAACTTGCTTAAACCAAGTCCCACCCTCCTGGGCTTTGGGATTCACCCTTTCCAATCACACCTGCCTTGGTGGCAGGGCTATGGGTCCACATTCCCAGAAGGCCTGTGCAAACCTTATGAATGTCACATCTCCTGCCATGTACTTGTGGGGCCTTGGTCCCTGTGGTGGGAGCAGCAGCCCCACAGAAAATCAACTTGTTAAAACTGCGTGCCCCACCCCAGGCATCCCTGTCCCAGCAGTGTAGGCACATCTCCTCCAATACACTCTTGGCTGGAACCCATTCAAAATGGGGCCAGAAGCCTGGTATTGTGCAATTAGCCTCAGCAGAAGCCAGCATGACTTTAAAGTGACTTCTGCCCTGGGGTTAGAAGGAGATAATGACACACAGTGGTCAGACCACTGCCCCAGCAGTAGGAAAGTGCCCTAAAATTTGAGGCTATTTCACTTCTGGCAAACATCTACTAGACTCAAGTGAAGCCCAACGTGGTCCTAGAGAGATCCATTAACATGATATGGACTAAGTATGGTTCACAACATGCAAAGAAAACCACTGTAGATGCAAAGAAAGCCATTGCTGAAGGAAAAAGCAACTAAAACACAACACCAAGGCACACGCAACACACTTAGGACATATCCCTAAAGCACTATGTTGTGGTGCTGCACTACAGAACCTTTTCTTCATAAGGCCACTGATTTCAAGAGCAAGATATGTAGCTGACTGTATTAACACAGAAACAGGCACAGAGAGTTTTATAAAATGAGGAGAAGAAGGAATATGTCCCAAATAAAAACAGGACAAAACTACAGCAAGATACCTAAGTGAAAAACATATAAGTAATATACCAGATAAAGAATTTAAAGTAATAATCATAAAGATCCTCACTGGACTTGAGAAAAGAGTGAAGGACATCAGTGAGACCCTTAACAAAGAGATTTAAAAAAGAACCAATCAGAGGTGAAGAACACAATAAATGGAATTAAAAATGTATTAAGTGGAATAAATGGTAGACTAGAGGAAGCGGAATGAATCTGTGACCTGGAAGACAACAGTGAAAAGTAATCAAGCTAAGCAAGTGAGAGGAAAAAAAAAAAAAATTGGCAAAATTAGAATAGACTTAGGGAGCTCATTAACTCCATCAAGCTTAATAACATTTGCATTATAGGCATCCCAGGAAGAGGAGGCAAAAAATTTATTTGAAGAAATAATAGCTGAAAACTTCCTGAGCCTGGGGAAGGAAATAGATATCCATATCCAGGAGTCATAGATCTAACAATAAAATCAACCCATGGAGGTCCACACCAAGACATATAGTAATCAAAATGATAAAAAGTAATGATAAAGAATTTTAAAAGCATCAAGTGTGGGGGGAAAAGCACCAAGAGAAGACAGTTACATATAAAAGAAATCTTGTAAGTCTATATCAGTGGATTTTTCAGCAGAAACTTTTCAAACGAAAGGAGAGTACTGTATTATGTTCAAAGTGCACAAAGGGGGAAAAAAAAAAAAAAAAAGCCTGTACCAAGAATACTCTATCCAGCAAGGCTAGCATTCAGAATAGAAGGGTGAAGAACTTCCCATACAAACAAAAGCTAAAGGAGCCCTACAAGAACTGTTAAAAGGGGAGTGAGTGGAAAAGAAAAAACAAAATAAGAGCAAGAAGGGTAGGAAGCACAAAAATGGTAAAAATAAGTATATCTGTAAAAATCAGTCTAGGGACTCATAAAATAAAAGGACACAAAGTGTGGCGCCATCTACCTAAAATGAGGGGATGAGTAAAAACAGGTTCAAACTTAAGTGAACATCAACTTAACATAGACTGCTATATGTGGAAGATGTTATATACAAACCTAATGGTAACCACAAATCAAAAAACAGTACATATGCAAAGAATAACGAGAAAGCAATCCAAGTATATTACTAAGGAAAGCCAGCAAACTGTGAGAGAAGAAAGAAAGACAGGAAAGGATCAAAGAAGATCTGTAAAAACAACCACAAAACAAGTAATAATATGACAATAAATATACACCTATTAATAATTACTTTCACTGTAAATGGACAAAACACTTCAATTAAAAGACATATAGGGTGAGAGAGTAGATTAAAAAAAAAAAAAGACATACATCTATATGCTGCCCACAAGAGACTCATGACTGACCAAAAGATACGCACAGATTTAAAGTGAGAGTATAGAGAAACATTTATTATGCAGACAATGTCAAAAGAAAGTTAGGGTGAGGTACCTGGGCGGCTCAACCAGTCTGTCTTTGGCTCAGATCATGATCCCAGGTTCCTGGGATCGAGCCCCAACATTAGGCTGCCAGCTCTGCAGGGAATCTGCTTCCCCCTCTGCTTACTGCTTCCCCTGCTTGTGCTGTCTCTCTCTGTCAAATAAATAAAAATCTTAAAAAAAAAAAAAAAAAAAAGTCAGGGTACAAATGCTTATATCAGACAAAACAGCCTTTAAAACAAAGACAATAAAAAGAGACAAAGAAGGTCACTATATAGTAATAAAGGGGACAATCCAACAAGAATACATAACAAGTGTAAATATTTATGCACCTAACATGGGAGCACCCAAATACATAAAACAGTTAATAGCAAACAAAAGAACTTATTAATAGTAAGGGACTTTAACATCCCACTTATATCAATGGACAAATCATTCAAACAGAAAATCAACAGTCAGTGGCTTTGAATGACACACTGGACCAGATGGATTTGACATATATTCAGAACATCACATCCTAAAACAGCAAAATACATATTCTTTTCAAATGCACATGGAACATTCTCCAGAATAGATCACATAATAGGCTACAAAATAATTCTCAACAAATTCAAGAAGACTGAAGTCATACCATGCATCTTTTCTGACTGCAACGCTATGAAACTAGAAATGAACTAGAAACAATTTGGAAAGAGAACAAATACATGGAGGTTAAATAACATGCTACTAAACAATAAATGGGTCAACCAAGTCATCAAGAAAAATCAAAAATTGCATGGAGAGAAATAAAAATGATAACAGAATGGTTCAAAAATCTTTGGGATGAAGCAAAAGCAGATATAAGAGGGAAATTTATAGCAATAGAGGCTTACCTCAAGAAGCAAGTAAAATCTCAAACAACCTACTCTTACATCTAAAGGAATTATAAAAAGACAAACAAAACCAAAAACAAGCAAAGGAAGGAAACAATAAAGATTAGAGCAGAAATAATTGAAATAGAAACAAAAATACAATAGAACAGATCCATGAAATGACAAGCTGACTCTGAAGAGATCAACAAAATTAATAAACCTCTACTCAGACTCATTAAAAGGAGTAAGAGAGACAGAGAGAGAGAGAGAGAGAGAGAAAGAGAGGAGTTGAATAAACAAAATCAGAAATGAAAGGAGAGAAATAAAACTGCACCACAGAAAATCAAAGGATTAGAATAGGATAGTATGAAAACTTCTATGCCAAAAATTGGGCAACCTAGAAGAAATGGATACATTCCTAGAAACATACAATCTACCAAACTGAAGCAGGTACAAATAGAAAAAAATTGAACAGATCACCAACAAGGAAATTGAATCAGTAATAAAAAAAACTCTCAAAAAACAAAACTCCAGGACCAGATGGCTTCGCAGATGAATTCTATCAAATACTTAAAGAGGAGTTAATACTCTTCTCAAATTATTCCAAAAAATAGAAGGGAAGGAAAACTTCCAAATTCTTTTCAAAAGGACTGAATTACCTCAACACCAAAACCAGATAAAGTCACCAAAGAAAAGGAGAACTACAGGCCAGTATCTCTGATGAACTTAGATCCAAAAATCCTCAATAAGTATCAGCAAACCAAGTCCAATAATATATTGAAAAAATAATTCACAATTGATCAAATAGGATTTATTACTGGGATGCAAGGGTGGCTCAATATTCACAAATTAATCAACATGACACACCACACCAATAAGAAAAAGGATAAGAACCATATGATCATTTCAATAGATGCAGAATATTCATTTGACAAAGTACAATATCTATTCATGATTAAGAACCCTCAACAAAATAGGTTTAGAGGAAACATACCTCAACATAAAAAAATGGCATATATGAAAAACCAACAGCTAACACCATACTCACTAAGGAAAAACAGAGAGCTTTTCCCTTAAGATCCGGAACAAGACAAGGATATCCACTCTCACCACTTTTATTCAACATAGTACTGGAAGTCCTAGACATAGCAAGCAGATAAGAGAAAGGAATAAAAGACATCCAGATTGGTAAAGAAGTAAAACTTTCACCATTTGCAGATGACAGGATACTATATATAGAAAACTTGAAAGACTCCACCAAAAAAGTACTAGAATTGATAAATGACTTGTCACAGGATGTAAATATCAATGTACAAAAAAAAATCTGTTGCATTTCTATATACTAATAATGAAGCAACAGAAAGAGAAATTAAGAAAACAAGCCCACTTACAATTACACCCAAAATAATAAAGTACCTAGGAATAAACCTAACCATCGAGGTGAAAGACCTGGACTCTGAACACTGTAAAAGACTGATGAAAGAAGTTGAAGTTGACACAAAGAAATGAAAAGACATTCTCTGCTGATGGATTGGAAGAACAAATATTGTTAAAAAAATCTTTGCTACCCAAAGCAATCTACACACTTAATCCATTCCCCATCAAAATATGACAGTATTTTTCACAAAGAATCCTAAAATTTGTATGGAACCATAAAAGACCTCAAATGTCAAAGCAATCTTGAAAAAGAAAAACCAAATTGGAGGTATCACAATTCCAGACTTCAAATTAAACTACAAAGCTGCAGTAATAAAAATAGCATGGTACTGGCACAAAAGGAGACATACAGAAAACCTAAAAATAAACCCACAACTATATGGTCACTTAATTTTCAACAAAGCAGAAAAGAATATCCAGTGGGGAAAGGGAAAAGGACAGTCTCCTCAACAAACAGTGTTGAGAAAATTGGACAGCTACATGCAAAACCATGAAACTAGACCACTTTTTTACAACATACACAAAAATAAACTGAAAAAGGATCGAAGACCTGAATGTGAAACCTGAAACCATAAAAATCCCAGAAGAGAGCACAGACAGCAATTTCTCTGATATTGACCATATCTTTCTAGATACATCTCCTGAGGCAAGGGAAATAAGAGCAAAAATAAACTATTGGGAGTATATCAAAATAAAAAGCACAAAGAAGGAAACAATCAACAAAACCAAATGGTAACCCATGGAATGGGAAAAGATATTTGCAAATGACATATTTGATAAAGGATTGTATCTAAAACATATAAGAATTTATAAAACTGAATGCTCAAAAAGTAATCCAGTTAAAAAATGGGCAGAAGACACAATCATTTTTTTCAAAGAAGACATATAGATGGCTAAGAGACACATGAAAAAATGTTCAGCATCACTCATTGTCAGGAATATGCAAAGCAAAACTACAGTGAAATATCCTGTCAGAATGGTTAAAATAAAAAACACAAGAAAAAAAAGTGTCGTCAAGGATGTAAAGAAAAAGGAACCCCTGTGCACTGTTGGGGGGAATGCAAGCTGGGGCAGCCACTGTGGAAAATAGTATGGAGGTTCCTCCAAAAGTTAAAATTAGAACCACTCTAATATCCAGCAACACATGTCTGGGCATTTACCCAAAGACTACAAAAACACTAATTAAACACTAATTCAAAGGGATAAATTCAGTTGTATGTTTCGTGTGTATGTGTGTGCGTGTGTGTGTGTGTGTGTGTGTGTAATGGAATATTATTCAGCCATAAGAAAGAATGAAATCTTGCCATTTGCAACAACATGGATGGAGCTAGAGAGTATAATGCTAATCAAAATAAGTCAGTCAGAGAAAGAAAAACCACATATGATTTCATTCATATGTGGAATTTAAGAAACAAAACAAATGAACAAAGGAAAAGAAAAAGAGAGACCAAAAAATAGAGACTTCACTATAGAGAACAAACAGATGGTTACTAGATGGGAGGCATGTAGGTAGTGAAATAAGTGAAGTGGATTAAGAGTACACGTATAACAATGAATTCTGAGTAATGTATAAAATTGTTTTGAATCATTATATTGTACACTTAAAACTAGAATAACATTATATGTTAATTATACTGAAATTTTAAAAAAGGTATAATGTAAAAAAGGCAATCATTTATGAAAGCCTCTTTATAAGTAACTTTAACGTGAAATCACGATTTTTTGTTATCTTCTAAAGTCATAATTCTAAGCATGTTATAACCTGTAAGTACACATACAAGTAAACTCTACATATACTTGGTGTTCTCTGGGTATTTTCTTTCCCTGTGATTCCAAGATGACTGTCAAACGTTGGAAATGATTCATTCTCTTCCACATCCAGGAAGAGAACAAATATGTTTCACCCACCACCATCTAACAGATGCCCTAGGAAGGTACTGACTGGCCTCTCTTTACCATATCATTTTGTTTTGGGACATGGCCTCCACTAACCAGCTTAAACTCCAATCACTGCCCATCCAGAATGTCCGTGATAGGGGTAAGGAGGCCCTCGACCTGCAGCCGTCAGCGTCGTCAACAGGTGAAGCACTTCGAAAGAAGTGTTTAGTAGGACTGCAATCTAGTCCGCCACCCTTGCTGATATTCTAGGGAAAATTGGAGAAATTTGGCTCATCATTTGACTCTTGAACTTAGCATCCACACATAAATATGTTCTTATTTTTTGCTCATTTTGCTCTTTTAGACTACAAACAGGGTGTTCAATTGGTAATAAAAATGTTCAGTCTGGAATACTGGCTCAAACGCTGAGCTTTCTTTATAGCTCAATAGCCTCTCCCCGTGTAGCTTGAACCAGTTTTGGCTACAAACTTGCTATAGGAAAAGGACATGTGTGTTTGGTGCATCTCTAAATTTTCTAAATGGAAAGCAATGGCCTTATTTAAACTGGTCACATGTTAAGCTAGGTTTGTATTCTGTGGAGCACGTATTTCAAGATCATTTTCTTTGGGGGTATTTTCCAGTGATCCTCAGAAGATCCTACTAGGTCCCTCTATCCTGAAACTCTTAATCCTGAGATGCTTTTATTTTGTTCTAGGACTCATTTTTGGTTCCTTTCTCAGGCTCTAGGAGTTCACATCTAGGTTTTTGCTAGTAGAGTGACTTCACCTCCTGAGCAGCCTAAAGAATCCAAGACCATCCCATAGAGTCACTTGGGACTATGAGAAATAGCCTTATATACATGTATGCTACAAATTCTGGGAGTTCAGCGCAACTGATCCCAGCAAGGCAGCTCTCTAAAGGCTCCAAATTCAAAGTAATTCTTCAGACTGTCTCTAGTCTTCTTGAAATTCTTTAGCAGGAACAAGATCTTCAGCAGAGTATGTCTTCAATCTACATGGGTCTCCTATTATGTATTCTAAGTAGATTAACAGAAGTCCCACCCTAACTGTATTTGAGGGGCAGCTACTACCCCATGCAGTGGAATGGAAAAGGACTAACAACTCTACTTTCCTCAAAGAGATCCCACTCACAAAAACCTACTTTATTCACCTCTTTCATCTTTGCAATAATCTCAAAGTGGGTGGTGGGTGGGAAGAGTGTGTTCTAGGATGCTGGAGTCACGCAACAAGTCCCAGGCCATATCCTCAAAAATCTGCACAGTTACACATACTATTGCATATCAAAGCTATGGTGCTTAGCTGCAATTCTGACTTTTAGGTCTTGTTACAATTGTGATGATTAAATTCAATAGTTTTCCAATTTATTCATTTTAAAAATATTTTCATTGTTATATATACCAATATTTGCTTAAAACTGTATAAAACATTTTAGAATAATCTTCCTAAGATTTTTAGAAAACATTCATTAATAGTAAAAACACTTCATGAAATAAAGACCAGTTTTGTCATGGGCAAGGCAATATTTCATTAAAAAAGTAGTTCTGTTTACTAATTTAGTATCTACTATTATATTAATATAAAATAAGCTTTATGTTAAATTATCTGGGACATACTAACTATATTAATATATTCATTTACAGCATTAAAACTGTTAATACTTTGATTTACATGTGTATTTAAGAAGAATGGGGCTGATACTCAACAGGGAGCCTGCTTCCCTCTCCCTCTCTCTCTGCCTGCCTCTCTGCCTACTTGTGATCTCTGTCTGTCAAATAAAACAAAAAAACAAAAAAACAAAAAAAAAACAAAAAACAACCTTTAAAAAAAAAAAAGAATGGGGCTGATAGTAAAAAAGGATCATAGACTAACACTGATTTAGTTAGTCTTCTCTAACATTGCTAGCACAGAGGGAGGTGCTGAGTAAATGTTTTTCAATTCAATTAGTTAAAATATTATTTTAAAAGTACAACAAATTTCAGATTTTCTTTTTCTTCTTGTCCTTATCTTCCCCCTTCTTAAAAGCAATCAATATATTCTTCAAGTCTATGGTTCATCATCAGAAGAAAATGATATAATTGATCACAAATATTAGTCTAAATATAGTCAACCCAATTTAAATGGACAGCCATCAATCTCATTCAGAATATAAATTCTGTAAGGATAGACTAATCAAAGGACATGAAAATTACTCCTTTAAAAATGCTGAATATTCACATGCATTTTAATGACACTTGCATTTAGATGAAGACAATTAAGAAAGAAACTCTTAAACAGGTTGGAACTCAATAAACACTTCTGAAACTTGTTTTAAAATGTAATTTGCTTTACAGCCAAGCTCTTCCCTGGTAGCTTCTCTATCAGTTCTTAGCAGCACATTCAGTGTAGTCAATGAGCCAGTTCCAAAGATATTTCAGGAACCTAGTTTGTGCTTAGGGGCAGCATTTTGGTAATTAGAACTTCCATTCTACACAAGTGGAACTTATTAGGGGGAGTACTTTAAGTGACTGAAGCAGGTAGGACTATTTGTACTTATTTTCTGAGCTGCCAATATGTTAATGTAGCATCTGGTTGGGAGGGGCAGGTTTGCTCTGCTCTGCCTTCAAACTTATCTTTGTTTTTTCTTTTTCCATAGAAAATAACTGTTCTTTACCCAAGTATACTGCTAATGCATATACCCCTTGAGACAATATTTGCTTTCACTTTGAAAACCATGGTGCATAGCAATTATGCTAGGCCTTGCACATGGCACTTGTTTAATAAATGTTTGTAGAATTGAATTAGCCTCTGAATTTTATTGCCCTAAAGAAGTCATGGATATATGCTAACTTTATTATTGTAAACAACAAAAGTAAAAGAAGCAATAAGAATATTAATAGCTAATATAATAGAGCACTTAAGGCAGTTGCAATTTCAAGAACTGTCTGTGCATTAACTAATCTTCATAGCAAGCCTATCCGTAGGTAGATTTGTTTTCTCTTGTTTGCACAATTAGGAATTGAAATGATATGAGATTAAAGACAGTAATGGGTAAGTTCAAGATTCAAAATCCAACATTCTAACTTCGCATAATTTATGTATTCAAACAAATCTTAAATTTTAGGAGCATTTTGCTTATGGCTAGAATGGAATAATTTGGAACAGATCAATGTTCACATAGACACTAACTACAAAAAACAAATAAAACAAAGAAATAATTTACTTAAAAGCATCAGAGACCTGCAGAAACAAGGAAGACCAGACAGGCTAAGATTCTGGAAAAGAGAAAAACCTAAATAGGAAAGCTTATTATCTGCAGTTTTTTTTTTTCCCCAGAGATTCTTCTGGGGATGGGCAAGGACAAGGGCTATGGCTATGAGTTACAGAAACCAGGGAATTTCCATCAGTTAGGTGTGGCTACAGCAATATGGCTAAAATTCAAACACCTAACACACGTGGGTGGTCTCCCAAGGAGATATTTCACAAATCCTGATACATATGCAGCAGAATGCAAAAAATCTAAGAAAAATCTCTAAATTGCAGAACAGAATTTTCTACAGTCTTGTGATAGGAAAGGTGTAAGAAGGAACAGACCAACAGAGGAAAAGATTCCAGTTTAAAAACAAAATGAATAAACAAATAAAACAAAGGCCCTAATGTGAAAACTCAAGAGGCCCATACCTTTTTTAAAAAAATGTGATAAATGGAAGTAACAGAGCCTTAAGAAACTGCACCCTCAGCTCAGGCTTTGATTTTAGAGTTCAACTCAAATTCCTCTTTCTGAAAGAGACCTTTCTAGAGGCAGATAATTTCATCTGTGTCCTCTAAAATTTTGCTACAAAAGGCCTCTATAGCATTCAATAAAATAGTACCATAATTATTTTTAAAAGGACCAAAAATTTAGAAGAGAAATAGTCAATAATAGTCCAAAAATTGGGTTAGATAATAGATTTCTTTAATTTACCAAACAAATTTTTAAACAGAAATATGGTTAATATTTTAGAAAATAAAGAAAAATATGAAATATTTAAAAATGAATCAAGTGGGTCTTCTAGAGTTGAAAATAAAACATCTGAATTTAGAAAAATAATGGGATTGATAAAAATTTAAGCAGATCAATAGAAATTACCCAACTGAGTCCCAGAAGAAAAGAGAATAAGAAATAAAATAGGCTTGTAGAAAACTGTGACAAGGTCAAATATAAGTGTAATTGAAGTATTGGAAAATAAGAGACAAATGATATAGAGGAAATATAAGAAGAAATAATAGTCATAATTTTGTCCGAACTGATTAAAAAAAAAAAAAAAACTCTACAAAGAACTCTACAAACTCAAATCATAATAAACACAACAAAACAAAATATTTCTGAGCATACAATAACAAAATGGCTACAAACAGAAATATCCTTGAAGGAGGGGGGAAAAAAGAAAACATGTTAGTATAAAAATAGCAACAGTGAGATTCTCAGGAAGGCAGGTAGATGATTAGATAGATGATAGATTAGATAGATGGATAGAAAGATGATAGATAATATATAGGTATACAGCCTGACATAGATTTAGCGCCTTTATGAACCATTAAAACATTTAGTTGCTTATAACATCTCCAAGTGAGAGAATTCAAATTGATCCATATAGTCTGTTAAGTAGTCTTATACCAATTTCACATATTCTTTTCCAATGATTTTTAAGTGGATAAAAATAACATGTGGTATGAGTCAATTTCACGTTTTTATAGGCATATCTAACTGAATTCCTAGTTGTGCTTTAAATCTATTACCTCACCAAGAACATATATTGTAAGGGTTCTCCTTATTGAAATCGTATTTCCCTCACTTTACTGGATCCAACCTAAGTTTTCAAAATTCTTACCATTTATATTAATTAAAATGATTTTTCAATGTCAGATCTGTGTTTTATAATTCTCTTATAGACTTTTTAGGGGTGCGTGGGTGCTTCAGTGGGTTAAGTCTCTGCCTTTGGCTCAGGTTATGATTCCAGAGTCCTGGGATCGAGCCCCACATCGGGCTTTCTGCTCAGCGGGGAGCCTGCTTCCCCTTCTCTCTCTGCCTGCCTCTCTGCTTACTTGTGATCTCTGTCAAATAAATAAATAAAATTAAAAAAAAAAAAAAAAGACTTTTAGGTAGAGTAGCTGCAATAGCATTTACCTATTAATTGTGGGTTTTTTAATGATGGATTCCATCTTTTAAACAAGTCTAAAATTATGCTACTGAATTTCTTCAAAACACTAACATCAATACATAAATATATATAAATACATAAAAATATATATAATTATATCCAATTATATACATATAATTTTATGTATGTATGTATTTTTAAAAGATTTTATTTATTTATTAAAGAGAGAGAGAGAAAGCGCATTGGTAGAAACGGACTCTCTGCTGAGCAAGGAGCCTGATCTGGGTTTTGATCCCAGGACTCTGAGATGATGACCTGAGCTAAAGGCAGACACTTAACTGAATGAGGCACCCAGGTGCCAAATTTTATGTATTTATATACGATATATTATTATATATATTTCCCTAAGGTGATAATATCTTAAGTATATAATGAACATCTAAAGAAAATGTAAATCATAAAGAGGGAAATGATGTAGTTCTGTCTTAACAAAGGTGAAGATGCCAATGTTAGGTCACTAGCAGCCATTACACAAAAATATCAAGCACACTCCACAAAAGAACTAAAAATATTTCTTAGAAAATCCATAAGTAAAAAAGAAAGAAAGAAAGAAAGAAGGAAAAGAAAAGAAGAGAAGAGAAAAGAAAAAAAAAAATCCATAAGTAAGTGAAACTGTTTTGCTAATGATGCAGTCAGCCTGGTCAAGGGTAGAGACTGACATTTTGTTAGCTTTTGGCCAATTAGTTCTAAAGAAAAAAACAAAACAAGACAACACATTGTTCTAGCTTTTATTTCTATAAAACCTGCCTTGGCTTTCTTTGGTTGTTGCTAATCTATACATGGTTGATTTTACTTATGATCTATCATTAAATTTAGTTTCATTTTTAACAGAACTAAATAGTTTTTGTCTATCGATCTTTACTTCTCTGTACATACTCTTTCCTTAGGCAGGCTCATTTTCAGGACTTCTAACTTCAGTCACTTGCAAAGGGCAACTTATCTTTTGCCTTGACAATTCCAGTTGATTATTTTGCACCTCCCTTTGGTAGTTCTGATAGTTCAAAGACACCTACAATTCAACATTTCAAAACAAAACAAAACAACTCTTAATACCTTTCCCCACAAAACCTGATCTTCATGCAACATTACTTTCTGAGCAGTTGCACAAATATCTATCCATATATGCAAGAGCTATCTCCTCCCCACCCCAAACCTCATTCACAGTCAGTCCAACACCAATCATTTCTATACTACCTCTTACAGATCTGTTGACTTATTAGACTGAGTTTCATAAGGACAGAGACTGTGCCTACTTTTTGTTCACAGATATATTACCAAAACCCTATGTGGTACCTAACCACAAAGAGGAACTTAATAAATATTTATTAAATGAATAAACGAATGTTTATCAGTTTATTTTGGTCTATAAGAATCAGTGAAACTTATAAGTTTTTACCTTTCAGGGTCAAGCAAGAAAAACAGAAACCAGCATCTAAAGGGAAGGGACACAGGGGCTCCTGGGTGGCTCAGTTGGTAAAAAGTCTGCCTTCAGCTCAGGATATGATCTTGGGGCCTGGGATTGAGCCCCACATCAGTCTCCCTGCTAAGCGGGGAGTCTGTTTCTCCCTCTGCCCCTCTATTCTCCCCACCCCCTGCCCTGCTCTCTGTCAAATAAATAAATAAAATCTTTTTAAAAAAATATAGGGGAGGGACGTTATTACCGTGAATTAGTTACACAGTTGGCAGAAAATCTGAGAACCTAACTAAAGACAGTAAAAGAAATACAGACTGGTGGTGGGTATTAAGGAGGGCATGTATTGCATGGAGCACTGGGTGTGGTGCATAAACAATGAATTTTGGAACACTGTAAAGAAAGAAAGGAAAAGAAAAGAAAAGAAAAGAAAAGAAAAGAAAAGAAAAGAAAAGAAAAGAAAA